>NW_007732233.1:32972-64792 GCF_000696425.1 Galeopterus variegatus | reverse complement strand
CGGGAGAACAACAGGTCTGCAGGGTCCCAGAACCCCCTGCTGTGCAGACCGGCAGCGTCCACGGGAGCTGGCTGCAAATGCAGGTGCTCAGGCCGGTCCTGGAGCCGCTGCATCAGTGAGCAGTTTCACATCCCCGGGTGACTGGTGTGCGCGTGGAAGTCGGAGAAGCTCTGCTCCAGAACGTGGGCTCAGTTTAACCCTTTTATTTAAATCCATTTTTTTCCTACTCATGAAGTCATTCCTTACAGTAAAAAATTCCAAATTCCTCACCAGACCAGATCATGTAATGCTCTGACTCTCCTTACTGCTGCTTACTTCATCTTCATGTCAGTTTTCCCCTTAATATAATGTTATTATCATAAAGTGGAGCTCCATGGCCCATAAAGTGGGGCTCTGTTGCCAGGGCACAATTCAGACCTCATTGAAACTTTAATTTTACTCCGACAGACTCCTGCTGTGTCCTTGGCTTGCCTCACCTTTGGGAGAATTACAAAACTTTCCACAGTCTGCCAGCTGCTTCTTCCTGTTTTGTTCTCAATTCGGGGTGTTTATTTCTTTTGCTTGATGTCTGTATGCTAAAAGAAATAAGCAGAAAACATTTGTGGTTCATTCAAGCACAGGGCACAATCCAAATTTGTTCCATATGATATTCTCTGACTAGGAATTCTTATGTCCTGTAATTGGTAAGTGTGTTTTTGCCTTAAACTGTAATGTTGAATTATCACTTCTTCTAGCATATTTATTTAATGTATTTTGGGGTGAAAAGTCATTATGTCATAAAAAAGAGTCTGTTCAGGAGGTAGTATAATTTTCAAGAGGTGCTTTGGCAAATGTTGTTAACTGAAAGACCATTATGTAATGTAGTTATGTATGATGTTATGTATGTTATATCTACTAGTTCTATTACGAATATGGTTTATTGAGTGGTACCAGTCAATAAACGGTTTATTATCCGTCTGTGATGAGATAAATACAGAAATTGAGAGTGTTTAGAAAGTTTTATAACATTTGGCCAAGTAATTTTATGTCTGCTGCCTTTAATAGTAAAAAAAAAAATTGTCTTTGTATTTTATACATCATTTAAAAATTTCACTTTTCTAGTAATTTATTTTTATTATATTTTATAGAAATATCAGTGTGCAATAGATTGGAAATTGTTTTTTTAAAAGCTAGGCTTTTGCTGCAGTTGGTTTGAGCAGCACTGATATACAGCACCTACTCTGGCTAAAAGAAATCAAATTTGATATAAATAAAATAATGAAAGACAACCTTTCCCTGACCCAAGTAGGGACATTTAAAAACATTTTAAAATAATGACCGGGTTAAAAAAGAAACTGAAGTGAAAATTACAAAATATTTAGAACTGAACAGCAACAAAACAGAATCTATCAAACCTTGTGTGATATAGCTAAATAGTATTTAGGAGGAAATTAAAGTTTTAAATGCATATATTACATAAGAAAAAATATTTATAATTAATGATTAAATTCTTCAGAAAAGGAAGATAATAATTAGGGTACAGGCTTAGTACATTTATCAATGAGACCCCTAAATAAAGCAACTTAAATAAGGTAGAACTCTATTTCTCTCCCACAAAATAGTACTGTGGTAGGTGGAAGGTCCAGAGTTGGCAGGCATCCAAGCCAAACTCAACATAACTCTTTCATTTGCATGTCCAAAGCAGCAGTATCAGGTGGTCATCACCTTGCAGCCATTGCACAGTGGAAAAGAGCCCAAGAGTGTGCAGACACGTTTTTAAAATGTATAACCCTGAAGAGGCATATAGTACCTCTTCCCCCATTCCATTGTCAGAACTTGGTCATCTGGTGACAGCCAGTGGCAAAGGGGACTGAGAAGTGTGGATTTTAGCTGTGGATTTCATGTCGAATTAAAGTTCCATTACTCTGAAGGAAAGGGAGAAAGACATTGGGGGACAATTACCAATCTGCCATAAGCAACATATTAATAAACTCAAAGCATATTGAAGGAAGAAAACAGTAAGTATAAAAGCAGAATGTTATAAACAAAGAAAAATAGATGAACAACTAAACTAAAAGTTAATTTGAAAGAATTAAAAATAGGCTAATCCCTTGGAAGGCTAATTGAGAAAAATAGGACGCATAATAGACAATGATAGGAATGAAGACGGGGACACTATGATATAAATGGTAAAGGTTCCAAAACTCGCAGGAGAATATTGTGAAGCACTTTATACAAATACATTAGAAAACTCACAATGAAATGGACAATTTTCTAGGAAAATATAAATTTCATAAATGAATTCAAGAGGAACTAGAAATCAGACCCAGAACATTAATTAATTGATGTAACAGTAAAAAGATTTAATCACCTAAAACAGAAAACTTAAACACACACAAAATACAACCAGGCCCAGAGGGTTTTATAAGAGAGTTTTACCCAATCCACAAGTAAACAGAAAATCCTTATCTTAACTTTCAAATATCAATAACAGTAATAAAAGAGAATGCTACCCAACTCATTTACGAGGCTACTTTTTTTTTTTTTTTCCTTTTTCTGTCTTTTTTCGTGACCGGCCACGGGATCGCAACCCTCAGTGTTCACTCAGCCAGTGAGCGGCCGGTCTGTATGTGGGATCCGAACCCTCGGCTGGAGCGCCACCGCGCTTCCCAAGTGGCGCACTATATGTAGTGCGCCACTGGGCCGGCCCTACGAGGCTACTTTAACCTTGACATGAAAACTGGAAAAAGAACTTACACGGAAAGAAAACCGTAAGCTGATATCACTTATAAACATAGATGTAAGAGTCATCATATAGATTAGAAGTGGAATACAAAAGTGTATTAAAAGTTATGACTAAGTAGAGTTTATCCCAAGAGTTCATGAATTGTTTAACTTTAGAAAAGCAAATCTCGGGGCCGCCCCGTGGCGCACTCCGGAGAGTGCAGCGCTTGGGAGCGCAGCAGCGCACCCGCCACGGGTTCGGATCCTATATAGGTATGGCCGGTGCGCTCACTGGCTGAGCGCGGTGCGGGCGACACCAAGCCAAGGGTTGTGAACCCCTTACTGGTCACGAAAAAGAAAAAAAAAAAAGAAAAGAAAAGCAAATCTCGGCCGGCCCGTGGCTCACTCGGGAGAGTGCGGTGCTGATAACACCAAGGCCCTGGGTTCGGATCCCATATAGGGATGGCCGGTTAGCTCGCTGGCTGAGCGTGGTGCTGACAACACCAAGTCAAGGGTTAAGATCCCCTTACTGGTCATCTTTAAAAAAAAAAAAAAAAGAAAAAGAAAAGCAAATCTCTATGTGCACAGATTAGATAAGAAAAAGTATGATTATTTCAACATTAACTCCTGATGAAAGTTCTTTGCAAATTAAAGACAGAGGAAAACCTCCTTATGTTGGTAAAATTTAGCTACCAAAACCTCCTCCCAAGCTTTAGACACTTTAGAAGTACTCCTGTTAAATTCAGAAACAAGTCGAGGTTGCCCACCATCATTACTGTCGTTCAGCATTGTCCTGGCCAGTGCAATCATACCAACGAACCCACAAATCAACATACAAACAAAATGAAAACAGATTTGAAATGAAGAGTTAAAAAAATAAAATAAAATACTTTCCATAAAAAAATAAATTGTCATTATTTTCAGGAGAACTGATCATTTTCATAAAAATGAAAGGAGAGTTCAAACTTTGCAGCTAATAAGAGAAATCAGCAAGGTCACAGGATACAGTATCAATCTACAGCAATTAATGCAGGATATAATTCCTTCATTACAAGTCTAAAGTAAAAAAGTTCTCAAAAGCAAAAGTTTTTTTTCTTGTACATTTGGTGCCTATATCCCTTTGGCGGTAAAACTCTGAGTCTATCTACAGTCTTAACTGATCCCACTTAATAAAATGCTTGTAAGTTTCACTACAGAAATATATATACACATATTTTTGGTGGCTGGTCAGTATAGGGATTGAACCCTGGATCTTGGTATTATCAGCACCATGCTCTAACCAATTGAGCTAACTGGCCAGCCCTCACTACAGAAATATTACTGCATTTGATTCTAGTGTGCTGCCCAGACTCTGGCAGGGTTACAAAATACGTAATAAATGCACTGTATTTCTTTTTAAAATTTTAAAAATAAGGATTTGGGGGCCGGCCCGTGGCTCACTCGGGAGAGTGTGGTGCTGATAACACCAAGGCCACGGGTTCGGATCCCATATAGGGATGGCCGGTTAGCTCACTGGGAGAGCGTGGTGCTGACGACACCAAGTCAAGGGTTAAGATCCCCTTACCGGTCATCTTTTAAAAAAAAAAAAATTTTTTTTCTTTACTCCTTATCCTCCTAATTCCCACATCATTTATTTGCTGTTCTTTGCTGTGAAGTATACTATAAAGCAAATATATTCCACAGGGCCTAGTTTCTTGTAGTTTCAGGTTTAGCCTAACTTCTTAAAAGTACATATAAAATGTTGACCTTGCAAGACAGGAAATTTTCCCCAGGCTATATAGTCTCTGTTGTAAGATAAAGAATTATAGCATGGCAAGGCTGCTGGCTCAAGGACAGACAAGTTACTAAATAATATGTAAAGATACTGAGAAACTGCTGTAGGGAAATAGAATGTTTGCTAAGATCAAGCTCTTGCTGGTGTATCAACTTAATCTTTTGCAAACTGCATTATGGAATGTCACTTTGCTTGTTACCAGCCTCTATTGTTAAACTATTACCCCACCAATGTTCTTTTTCTGTAACTTTCTGGTCTGGAAAATAAATGTGGGGAGAGAACCCCAATTCATGGTTAATTTCCCAAAGGAAGGAATGCCTCAAAGAAAAATAAATAAATAAATAAATAAATAAATAAAATAAAATAAATAAAAATAAGGATTTGAAAACACATCTGGCCTAAGGGTTTTGGATAAGGGATTGTGGATCTCTATTGGTCCTACACATTAGCAATACCTATTAGAAAATATTTTAGAACAAAATCTCTCATTCATAACAAACCTATAATATACATGGAAATTAATCTAGCTGAATATGTTGGAGACTTTTATGAAGAAAATCACAAAGCATTTCTATGAAGCATATATTAGAGGAAAAGAATAAATGGAGAGATATATTATACTCATGGATGGAAAGACTGAATAAAGATAACAATTCTTTCCAAGTAAATCTATAAATTCAATGTAGTTTTAAAATACCTGCAGGATGTTTTCTAAAATTTGATGAACTGTTTTTAAACTTTACATGGAAATTTCTAAGATAAGCCAAGACAATTCTGAAAAATGAAAATAAATTTGGGATAAGGAGGGATTAGACCTAACAAAATAAAGACACAATAAAGTTATAGTAATCACAAAAATAAAAATAAAACAAAAAATCTTCAAAAAACCAAACCAAAGTTATAGCAGTAAACTGTGGTTTGTGTGTAGGAATAGATAAATACATCATTGTACAAGAAGAGAAAGCATGGAAACATTCTCATGCATATATAAAAACATATTATATGGCAGAGTTGGCACCATAAATCAATATAAAAAGGACCTACTGTTTAACAATGATTTTGTACAATTGGTTTTAAATACAGAAATAAATGAAATAAAGTCCTTACCTCACACCATACACAAAAGTAGATTCAAGATGGCTTAAAGAACTAAATGACAAAATTTAAATCTATTAGAAGGAACTCTAAGAGTCAATGTTTATTATATTGGGAAAGACATGGAGTTTTTAGACAGGATACAAAAAGCACAGGCCATAAAAGAAAAGTGATAGATTTGATAACACAAAAAGTAAAGACTTCAAAGCCACCATGGAAGTTTTTTTCAACTTTATTGAGGTATATAATTTTTTTTATTGAAACATAACTGATTACACACATTGTGGAGTATACAGTTGACTATCAGTATTTGTGTACAATATGTGATTATCAAATCAGGATTATTAGCACATTCGTCATCCCAAAATGTAATTATTCTTTGTGTCCATTGCACAATTTCTCCCTAGCCCCCATCCTCATCCCCCTTTCCCACTTCTAGTAACCATAGTTCTGTTCTTTCCTTCTGAAAGTTCAAGGTGTTATTTTGGTTACTGTTTCTTACTTTATTTTTTAGTTCTCACTTATGAGTGAGGACACGCAGAATTTCTCTTTCTGTGTCTGGCTTATTTTGTGTAACATAATTTTCTCCAAGCTCATCCATGTTGCTGCAAATGGCAGAATTTCATTCTTTTTTATGGCTGAGTGGTATTCCATTGTATATATAAACCACATTTTCCTTATCCAGTCATCAATCAATGGGCATTTAGGTTGGTTTCGTATCTTGGCTATTGTAAATAGAGCTGCAATGAACTTGGGAGTGCAGGTATTCCTTCAGCATGATGATTTCCATTCCTTTGGCTATATACCCAGTAGTGGGATTGCTAGATTGTATGGTAGTTCTATCTGCAGTTGTTTGAGAAACCTCCATACTGTTTTCCATAATGGCTGCAATAATTTACAGTCCTACCATTGGTGTAGAAGGCTTCCCCTTTCTCCATATCCTTGCCAGCATTTGTCATTCTCTTTTTGATAATACCCTGTTTAACTGGGGTGAATGTATAGTTTGCAAATATTTTCTCCCACTCCGTAGGTTGTCTTTTCACTCTATTGATTGTTCCCTCTGCTGTGCAAAGCTTTTCAGTTTGATTTAATTCCATTTGTTTATTTTTTCTTTTGTTGCCTGTGTTTTTGGAGTCTTATTCGCAAAGTCTTTGCCCAGTCCTACATCCTGAAGTGATTCCCCATGTTTCCTTCTAGGAGTTTTATAGTTTCAGGTCTTACATTTAAGTCTTTAATCCATATTGAAGTATAATTGACAAACAAAATTGCATGTATTTAAGGTGTACAATGTGATAGTTTGATATATGTATATATCGTGAAATGATTACCACAATAAATTTAGTTACTACATCCATCACCTCACATAGTTACATATTTCGTGCATGTGGTAAGAACATTTAAGATCTACTCTTTTACCAAATTTCAAGTATAGAATACAGGTTTATTAACTGTAATTGCCAGGCTGTATATTAGATCTCCAGAACTTATTCATCTTATAGCTGAATGTTTGTACCCTTTGACCAAAATCCCCCCCATTTCCTTCACCCCCTCGTCCCTGGCAACCACCATTCTACTCTCTGTTCCTATGAGTTTGACTTTTAGGTTTCACATGTAAGTGAGATCATACGGTATTTGCCTTTCAATATTTGTCTGTCTGACTTAACTTCACTTAGCTAAGTGCCCTCCAGATTCATCCCCATTGTCTCAAATGGCAGGTTTTCCTTCTTTTTTTTATGTCTGAATAATATTCCATTGTGTTTACATATATATATACGTATATATACGTACACACGCACACACATTTTCCTTATCCATTCATCTGGACCATAGACTTTTAAAAGTTTAACCTCTACCCGTGGTAAGAAAGAAATTTTACACTGTGACCTGTTACACCTCTCTATATATGAAATGAAATAGCAGCTTCACCAAAAGTATCCTACTGTTTGTGATGTACTTTATTTTCTATTCTACTTTTAACTAATTCTAGTTGCAACACACTAAATTCATGGTTCTGAATCTTGATATACATAAATATCACTTGGAGGACTTTTGAAAAATATACCAATGCAGGGCTCTCACCCAGACAAATAAAATGAAGAATCTCTGGAAGTGGGACCTGGGCAATGGTATTTTTAAAAAGTTCCCCAGGTGATTTTAATTGACTTCATGATGTGCAACTTGAAAAACTACATTAGACAAAGTAAGTTAAAAACAAGCAGCAGACAGGAAGATGATATTTATAACATATATAACAAGCAAAGGATTAATATTCAGAATATATAAAGTATTTTGACAAATGAGTTTAAAAAAAGACAACTCAATAGAAAAACAGATGAAGGTTATTCCAAGCCAATTCCCAGATGAGGAAAACTGTAGCTAATAAAGATTCAAAGATATCCTGAACTTGTTATTAAGGAAATGTAAATTAAAACAATGATTTTTACCATTTCTCACTTATCAGATTAGCAAAAATTTTAAAGCATGAACACGTTAACGTTGACCAAGGAATGGGGAATTAGGAATTCTCTTATTCTGCTGGAGGGAATGTACATTAGTATAGTCATTTTGGATAGTAATATTGAAAATGTGACATATGCAGCAATTTTACCACTTTACACTCCAAGAAACACTCTTATAGATGTGGGCAAAGAGGCATTTACAAGGATATACTATTTCTTAAAGTGTCATTGTTATGCGGACCACTTTTCTGTGTATCTCCTGGGCCCTAGTTAAACTGCAGATTCCTTGGCCTTATCCCATACCTGTTTTATTAGTCAAGGTCCTCCAGAGAAAGAAAGCCAACAGATACATAAGAGGTGGTTTATCATGGGAATAGGCTCACACAGTTATGGAGGCCAAGAAATCCCAGGATCTGCCTTATGTAAGCTGGAGAACAAGGAAAGCTGGTGGTGTAATTCAGTCTGAGTCCAAAGGCCTGAGCACTGGGAGTTTCCATGCCTGAGGGCAGGAGAAGATGGATACCCCAGCTCAGAAAGAAAATTTGCCCTCCTCCGAATTTTTGTTCTATTCAGGCCCTCAATGGATTGACGATGGATGATGCCTGCCCGCATTGGTGAGGGTGGGTCTTCTTTACTCAGTCTACTGATTGAAATGCTGATCTCTTCAGGAACCACCCTCACACACACCCAGAAATAATGTTTTACCAGCTATCTGGGAATCTTTTAGTCCAGTCAATTTGACACATTAAAATTAATCATCATGGCTGGTCTGAGTGCAGTGGTGTTTACAACTAATTGATCACAACCAGTTACAGATTTCTTTGTTCCTTCTGCACTCCCACTGCTTCACTTGACTATCCTTAAAAAAACAAAACTTAACCATTCACTTACTAACTCAGAGTTCCTAGGAGTTGGGCCCAGGAATCTGCATCTTTACCAAGGTCTTGCCTTGCAAATTTGAAAAACATTGCTGTTTTCTTAATCATAAGTGGTCCAGGGCCGGCCCCATGGCTCACTCGGGAGAGTGCGGCACTCGTAGCACCGAGGCCGCAGGTTTGGATCCTATATAGGGATGGCCGGTGCGCTCACTGGCTGAGCGTGGTGCAGAGAACACCAGTTGAGGGTTCTGATCCCCATACTGGTCAGAAAAAAACAAAAAAAATCATAAGTGGTCTGATTTCATTGCTTACTTATGCTAATTGTTTTGAAAATTGATGATGTTGGGCCGAACCCGTGGCTCACTCGGGAGAGTGCAGCACTGGGAGCGCAGTAGCGCTCCCGCCTCGGGTTTGGATCCTATATAGGAATGGCCGGTGCACTCACTGGCTGAGTGCGGTGCGGGCGACACCAAGCCACTGGTTATGATCCCATTACCGGTCACAAAAAAAAAAAAAAAAAAAAAAAAAAATTGATGGTGTTATATGATCTACAGAAAAGTGAGAAAAGAAGCCACTAACATCTGTAATGCTTGCCCTGTTCTGAAGATTCTTTGACATTTGAAAGTAACTTTTTTTGTATATTTATTTTTGTTGTTTTTTTTAAAACCTGCCATGGAAAATTTCAAATAGATACACAAGGAGAATAATGCTACAATCCCCCGCATGCCCATCATCCAGCTTCAACAATTGTCTGCTCACAGCCAATCTTGTTTCACTTACATCCCCCACGCACTTCACTCTCAATTCCTGTTCCACTCCCCCCATGTTGTTTTGAAGGCCATCTCTGATACAATGTAATTTTATCTGTAAATATTTTGGTCATATATCTCCAAACCATAAGGACTTGTTTTCAGACATAATCAAAACACCATCATTATACCTAAATGAGTTAACAATAATTTGTTTTTATCAATACATATCCAGTTAGAGTTGACAACAGTCTAATCAGTGTTCACATTTCTCCAATTGTCTTATCATTTTTTACAGCTGTTTGTTTGAATAAAGATTGAAATGAAGTTCATACATTGCAATTGATTGACATGTCTCTTAAGTCATTTCTAATCTATTGGTGTTCCCTCCAATTTTTTTCTTATAATTTTTGTTGGAGACAGCAGGTAATTTGTCCTATAGAGTTTCCCACCAACTGGATTTTGTCTATCACATCCCCATGGTTTCAGTGATATGTTTCACTGTCTCCTGTATTTCCTGTAAATTGATAGTTAGAGCTAGAGGGCTGATCAGGCTTAGGTTTGACTTTTTTAGCTAGTGGCATTGTGTGCTTTCATCATGAGGCATATGTCTGGTTATCTCTCTGCTTAGCAGCCATCAATGATTGTTGCTGAGACCCAGTTATTCATTAGGGATTGTAAAATGGTGATATTCTATCAGTCCTTTTTCAAGTATTAGTTGGAATACTTCTATTAAAAGAAAGCTTCCTTCACCAACTATTCGGTTAGTCTGAGGAATAGTTCTCCTAGGATAAGTGCTTTATCTTTCCCTTTACCAGTTTTCTTTCTTTATTTTGGCAGCTGGCCTAGGTACAGGGATCAAACCAGGGACCTTGGTGCTATCAACACCGTGCTCTAACCAGCTGAGCTAACTGGCCGGCCCCCTTTACCAGTTTTCAAAATAATGAATTGATTCCCTAGCATTCTCCAAAGGTGATCATTTTTAAAAACTGAGATATAATCTTGTACTTTCCTGCTGCAGCGCAGGAACCAGTCATTTCTCCAAGGAGCCCTGGTTCCTTTAGTGGAAAATTGTAGAGGCCCTAATCTAGGCGCCAAGGATGCTCACTGCTACTGCTCATTGTTTCTAGGACTTTATATTGATTTTTACCTCTTTAGTGGAGCTAGTTTGCTGTGTCCTGTAATTTATAATCCATGAGGTAGAATTAGCCTATTGGTGATTTTCAGGAATTAAACAATGTCTTATTCAACTAGTGACTTGTGTGAAAAATAATGCTTGAAAATCACCTAATTGTTAGTCATTGTTTATTTTAAAATTATCTTCCCTTATCGGCCAACTGCCAAAAAAAAAAGTATTATTTTCCTTGGGGAAGGTATACTGCTTAAAGACTCAGATTAATGGCTAGAAAGAATACAAAGAGTAAAAAAAAAATTATTTTTATTTTTTTATTAGCATATTCATTGTTACAAATTATACTTATTCTTTATGCCCCTTATCCAATCTCTCTCCTTCCCCCTTCTCTTCCCTCTCCACCTTCTCCCTCCCTCCCCCTTCTCATTCCCTCTCCCTATCCCCCTTCTTTTTTTTTTTTTTGAAGTGTGTGCAGGAAGTCATGGAGGTGAAAATGTTGGTGAAAGTGTCCTTTAAACAGTTCTCTCTAATTCTTCTTTCTCCCAAGTAATTTTTTCATTTGCTGAACTCTATGACACTTAATGTACAACTTTTGGACCATAAGCTCTCTTTTTTTTTTTTTTTAAAGATGACCGGTAAGGGGATCTTAACCCTTGACTTGGTGTTGTCAGCACCACGCTCAGCCAGTGAGCGAACCGGCCATCCCTATATGGGATCCGAACCCGGGGCCTTGGTGTTATCAGCACCACACTCTCCTGAGTGAGCCACGGGCCGACCCCTATCCCCCTTCTAATAACCATAGACAAAGAGTAAAAAAAATTTAAAAATATAAAAAAATAAAGACTCAGGTTAAAAATTCTTACTTGGCATTAATTATAGCCAACTGAATTCCAACAGACGATGCAACTTGCTCATGTTAAGGTAAGTATAACTTGAGTATCAAGTATCAGATAAATGGGTAATTTTTATAGGGCATGCTTAGTTCAATAAAACTAGGCCTTTATAGGGGAAGGTACATTTTTATTTTAACATTTGGGATACTAGATAATGGATTAACACAACTTTATTCAAGAAGGTCTATATTTTCTCATAAGCCAATAATTTATTGTTTCCTATTCGGGTTCCCATCAGTCAGTGATGTGGAGTGAAAATCAACAGCTTCTTTTTGACTAATCTTTCTCTGGAAAAATGATTGAAAGGTCTTGTATCGTTTCTGGCTCCAGGACCTATAAACATGTCAGAGATTTTTATTTAAGTTATTAAAACACTGTCAAAACCTTGAGTAGATGCTTTTAACTATCTGATATACATTAGCAGCTCTGAAGGAACAAATAAATTTTAGCACATAATCAAAATTCCTTTGACTGCTTTGAAACCAGCTATTTTGTATTCATAGCATATGCTTTCCGAAATGTTCTGCTCTCCATCTCCCTAGATAAAATTTCTTTTTATTGTGTGTTTATTTAAGTGAGAAAATGAAAGCACTTAAGAATGTTTTTATTCCGCCATACACAGCCTCCTTATTCGAGTTCCCCAAGGGGGAGCACCACATCTTTGTTACTCCCTGTGGCCAGAATTCTATAGATTCCGAATACCAAAACAGTGATGAAAAGTATCAAGGCAAGAGAGGCTAAGTCCTTTAAGTGCAAGTTGTCTGGTGCTTAATCACCCAGTGCTTGATTACCAAATGTTTTCAGTGATCTTAGGTGTCCTCAAGGTCCTATTGTGAGTACTTTCATAAACTGTAATTTGGATTTTATTATAACATCAAACGATTTCTGATCTCTGCTGTTCATACTTCCTTTGCCTCTTCACTTTATCATGAGTATATTAAGTGTACTTCTAGTAAAATGATTTTTACCGTTCTTTTAACACTGTTTTTTATAGCCTTCCATAAATGAACTTGAAGTACAAATTACTTCCCCCCACCTTTTTTTTTTTTTTTTCGGCTGGCCCTGTGCTTGATTACCAAATGTTTTCAGTGATCTTAGGTGTCCTCAAGGTCCTATTGTGAGTACTTTCATAAACTGTAATTTGGATTTTATTATAACATCAAACGATTTCTGATCTCTGCTGTTCATACTTCCTTTGCCTCTTCACTTTATCATGAGTATATTAAGTGTACTTCTAGTAAAATGATTTTTACCGTTCTTTTAACACTGTTTTTTATAGCCTTCCATAAATGAACTTGAAGTACAAATTACTTCCCCCCACCTTTTTTTTTTTTTTTGCGGCTGGCCCTTGACCTTGGTGTTATCAACACCGCGCTCTAACCAACTGAGCAAAACGGCCAGCCCTACTTTCCCTTTTTTGAAAACTCAAAAAAATATAGTTGAACTCATCTGTACAATCATCTATAGAATAATCTTTGTCGGACTCAATAAAAGGTTTATCTAATATAATTACTAGAAGGAGGTCATCCTTTCCTTGCCTCCCACCAACGTTAACCAGTATTCTTATATGTATGAAAAGTAAGGAGAAAGGGCTCTTTGAAAGAATCAATACCTAAACTACTTGTGGTCTTTTGAATTGAAACGACTTTTCCCTTTGTGTTCCTAGGGCACTCTTCTCTTAAGTGCTTTACACTGGTGGACTTACGAGTATTTATTTGATGGTAATTACGGACAAATTAACAAGAATGCTGACATTAGGTTTTTGTGTACTGAACGTGCTGCTTATATTTGCATGGATGATGTGAGACTCCATTGTTGACATACCGTAGCATTAAATGTAGGCCTTTGGAAAGTACTTAAATGCCGGTTATCAATGTTTTGAAAGTATATTGAGTACACAAGCTATTTTTAAATTTTTAAAATTTGAAGCAATATTGCTTAGTTTTACATTTCTGTGAATACAGTCTATGTCATAGCCTGATGGAATTTTCTATAAACAACGAAGACATGTTGTCATTTACCATTTTTCAAAGGAGATTTAATGGTTTGAAAAAAATCAAAGCTAAAGCCCTGAGAGGAAAATTACCATCCGAGTACATTCTCAGAGATTTCTTCTTATACCTCTGTTTTTCCTTTTTGGAAGCATTTTATGAGGGAAGGGGATGACTTGCATTCTGGGAGTTATAGAGTTATGATAGGTAACTAAGTACATGGCCTCTGTGTTATAGATGTCACACCAGTATGCTAGTTGCTTTATAATTTTTGTCTTCTTTATTGTTGAAAAATATCTTTAACATTTAATGCTGTGTTGAAGAAGTATAGCGTTTCAGATTCCAGATTAACGTCGACTACACCATTTAACTTTTTCTCAGTAACTTTTAAACATAGTTTGGGTCCCAATTTCAGTATGGAAAGCTAGCATAAAACCTAAGGAAAACGCAAAATACAGATTTTTGAAGGTGATACATGTTCTGTTTAATCAAATATTTTCCCGTCCTTTCCTAAGGGTCTTCAAACTTTAAAAGACTTGTTTAAGCAGCTTGTAAAAAAAAAAAAAATCCATACTCAATTCTGCTACCCTCTATTTATTAAAGAATGTGGAAAATGCATTATTTATGAAACAATTACACAAGACCTACATTTTATAGGCTCCCAAATTCTGAAACACAGGTACAAAGAACACATCCATTAAAATTCCTGTTCATTGCAATGTGCGAAACCAGTTTCAAAATGTAACCGTTTTCCTCATTTCCTCCCCCTACCCCACCCCCCGCAAACTAATAAAATCAGTTTGGCTCTCTGACTGAACGCTTATTTTTTAAAAAATTAAGGGCTTGGTAGGTGCTGTAGGATAAACCTTCTCCCCCCTCCTCATGCCCGCACACCCATCTAGACTGGCAAGACCGTTTTCATTTTATTGCAAAGATTTTCTTTTTCTTTCTTTCTTTCTTTCTTTTTTTTTTTTTTTAAGCGAAAGCCGGGGACGGCGGGGGTTGCTAAATTTATCTTCTTCCCCAGCCACAGGGACGAAGAAAACACATTTACTGCGGGCGGGGGTCTGAGGGCCTGCAAACAACTCGAGTTGGCGCCTCGGCCAGGACCGGCGCAGAGAGGCGGCAGGTCTCCGGGCAGGCCCCCTGGGGGCGGCCGCGGCCAACGGGACATGGTGGGGGGCGGCCGGGCCTCCTGCCTCTCCACGGGGTCGACGGACCGCGGCCCCGCGCGGGCTTTAGGGCCGAGGCTGCGGCACCGGCGCGTGTGTGGCGCTGGCGGCGGGCGGGAGCGCGGAGGAGGTGGAAAGAAGGGGGGCGCTGTCACGGAGACTCTGGCCGCGAAACCCCGCCACAGCGAGGCCACTGGATTCCCCGATAGCCGGGAGTGAGCGGCGCCTACCGGGGCGCCAAGAGGACCAACCGGGCGAAGGAGGGGGCCCATCTACCCTTCCGCATTTTCCTGGGTCTCTCTCCCGGGCGGTGACGTGACGTGCTGACGGCGGGCCCGTGCCGGGGAGCTGGGCCGCTTTTTGTCAGCTCCGAGCTCGGCCCCTCCTCCCTCCCTCCGCCCGCCCCACCCCCCGGAGCCCGGCCCAGTGCTCCAGAGAAAGGCCGGCCTGCGGCACCCGCCACCGTCGCCGACCGCCTGCACGCCCGTCCGGGAAGAACGTGCGAATTGCACAGTACGTAAGGAGGAGGAGTGCAGTTTCGAAAGAGTCATTTATGTGGGAACAACTTTGTTGTCAAACTGCTTTTAAGTTATTAAAGATCTGTTTGCAGTATTTACTTTTTCTGAGGAATAAGAAAGGCTGGGAAAAACATAGAAGAGCTATAGAGAAGACAGAATTGTATTGCTGCACGGTACAGCAACAGTGGATGTTCAAGATTAAGATTAAATTAGACTCAAGTTGTATAATTAAGAAGATAGGAGCTGTGACTGATGAGAATTAAAGGCCATGGATGAAGATGGACTTGAATTACAACCACAAGAGCCACACTCATTTTTTGATGCAACAGGAGCTGATGCTACACACATGGATGGTGATCAAATTGTTGTGGAAGTACAAGAAACTGTTTTTGTTTCAGATGTTGTGGAGTCAGACATAACAGTGCATAACTTTGTTCCTGATGACCCAGACTCAGTTGTAATCCAAGATGTTATTGAGGACGTTGTTATAGAAGATGTTCAATGCCCAGATATCATGGAAGAAGCAGATGTGTCCGAAACGGTCATTATTCCTGAGAAAGTGCTGGACTCAGATGTAACCAAAGAAGTTTCTTTAGCGCATTGCACAGTCCCAGATGATGTTTTAGCTTCTGACATTACTTCAGCCTCAATGTCTATGCCAGAGCACGTCTTGACGAGTGAATCTATACATGTGTCTGATGTTGGACATGTTGAGCATGTGGTTCATGATAGTGTAGTAGAAGCAGAAATTGTCACCGATCCTCTGACCACTGATGTAGTTTCATAAGAAGTATTGGTAGCAGACTGTGCTTCTGAAGCAGTCATAGATGCCAATGGGATCCCTGTGGACCAGCAAGATGATGACAAAGGCAACTGTGAAGACTACCTTATGATTTCCTGTAAGTCTTGGGGTACAGTGATTGTCAAATGTATTTTTGAAGGCTACGCGACCCCAGGAAATTTAATTTTTGTGGAAGTAAAGTCATACGTGGTTATTGGGGTGCCGTCCATGCGGTTATTTTCCACCAACCGTTGCCTCTTCGAGTATGTGAATAAAGAAACAAAAATAAACATTGATGGGAAAGTTCTCACCACTCTTTTCGTCCAATAGGGAAAAACGTGCGAATTGCACAGTACGTAAGGAGGAGGAGTGCAGTTTCGAAAGAGTCATTTATGTGGGAACAACTTTGTTGTCAAACTGCTTTTAAGTTATTAGTGATCTGTTTGCAGTATTTACTTTTTCTGAGGAATAAGAAAGGGTAGGAAGCTTTTTGTTTTTTTATTGAAGGCCGACATAATGTGATGCAGTGTTATTGTGCATTTACGTGTCATGATATTTAGATTATTTTTGTTCGTGGAGTTTTACGGTGGGGTTCCATGCCCTGAAGTACTTTGGATTGCACACTGTCCAACTTTCCTGGTAAGCTCGGAGCCCAGTGTGGCGATGCACTGTGTAGGTGCTAAGAGAAGTTCGTTGTTCAGAGGTGGGTGAGACAGGGTGAAATACACTAAGTGCTGCGGGAAAGATAAAACCAATTATTAGGGTTTCAGAGGAAGGCAAGGTTTCCATTTGGAGCATCAGGAAAGGGTTCATGGAGTAGGTGGCATTTGAGGAGGTTACTGAAGGATGGTAGGACTTCGTTAGGTAGAGGTGGGGAAAGGGCATTTCAAGGGTGAAGCATCTTCGGAAAACAGCAAGTATTTGCACTTTGGCTGAAATGGCTCGTATAGGTAGGGGAGTGGTGGGAGTTCAGGCTAGAAAAGATAGATTGAGAAAGAGCTTGCTTGCCTTGTGGAGGGGCTTCTACTCAATGCGAGAGGCAGCAGGAGGGCCCTCACTAGCAGGGTGATGACACACCTGAGCTGTGCTTTATGGTCACTTAGAAACTTTTTCACTGGACTAGGAAAAGTTTCAAAGTTGAAAAATAATGAGAGTAGTAAATTGATCAGTGTTTTCACTATCAGAACGCTTACAAGAATGTTCAGAAGTTAAACAAATTTTGCTTCTTTTTGAATGATTTCATCTCTACTAGGCAGCAACTCTTTTTCTGTCCTAATTTTTACTCCAAGTAACCTTTTGCTAAGCGTTATTATAATGTCTATAGTAAACAAATAGGGAGGGGTTTCTAACATTTCATTTACCATTGTTGAATATTACAGGACTAATGTGTGGGTAACGACGAAAATGAGAAATAAACCTATAATAATTCCCGTTTTAATTTTTTAAGAAGTCAGTTTTGGAAAGTAGGTTGGAAGAGTGATTATTAAAAAGGCAGTGTGGCCTTCAGATGGCCTTTTGCAATCCGTGTTCTTCCGCCTGTTGAAAGTAACCACCGTTTTGTTTGAGAGGGTAACTAAGGCTGTTTGCTAAACCAAGCCTTCCTGCTCACGTTTTGATTAATAACATGTGCATATGGAGAACGTGTTTCCGAGAATTTTATGATATAAACCTATAGGTAGCATAGGTATTCACTTTCAGTTTTTCCATTTTTCTAGACTGCAGTAGGTTCAGAGTATTGTTCAGGAGAGGACCTGAGTGCTTGAGAGAGTCTCAAGTTCATCACAAAGGGCCATGGTTTAGAAAAGTTTGAGAAACAGTGCATTGCATGAGGCTGACAAGGGGCCAGTTGCTAAGGCGGGCTGTCGTTGTTAAGGTCTTAAGGATAAACATAAACTTGGAAGAACCAGTTGCTTTTATATCTTGACAGCTGGGAAAAACATAGAAGAGCTATAAAGAAGACAGAATTGTATTGCTGCACGGTACAGCAACAGTGGATGTTCAAGATTAAGATTAAATTAGACTCAAGTTGTATAATTAAGAAGATAGGAGCTGTGACTGATGAGAATTAAAGGCCATGGATGAAGATGGACTTGAATTACAACCACAAGAGCCACACTCATTTTTTGATGCAACAGGAGCTGATGCTACACACATGGATGGTGATCAAATTGTTGTGGAAGTACAAGAAACTGTTTTTGTTTCAGATGTTGTGGAGTCAGACATAACAGTGCATAACTTTGTTCCTGATGACCGAAGTTGTATAATTAAGAAGATAGGTAAGTATACAGTTTAGTTTCCATCAGAAATGGTTAAATGTAAAATTCTTTTTGCCTGAAAGGGTAGACCTTGATAAATTGGGAAACTGGTACAACACCTTATTACCAACCATCTTGGATAAACGAGGTGTTAGTTTTTAATTTATGTGTATTTTTCAGATAGATGCAAATTTCCTTTTTCAAAAAACATGTTCACGAGTGATTTAAAAATTTTTTTTTCCACATTGCTTTTTTGTAAATGCTTACTCTCTAGCCCCATTTAGACTTGTATTGTCACTGATAATCTTCTTTGTATTATTTGTGCTTACGCACACTGGCAATTCCCAACTTTCTTTTTTACTCTTTAATTTCTCAACTGGTCCTTGAAATCCCTCACCCTCAGCAGAGATGATCTAATCTTTTACTTAACTGAGAAGGATAGGTGGCCATCTGATAGAAAGAGTTGAGCTTCCTTCCCCTTCCACTTCATACTTTTCCTCTCTCTGCCTGGGCTTTCTTCCTTTTCCTTTTGCTGCAGGCAGGCGGACTCCTCAAGCCCAGCTGCTCTGCCTGTGCCCTTCACCCTGGCCTGCCTTCTTGGGAAGGGAGCTCTGTCAATGATGCTGTCTCTTGCATCATCACCCTCTAACTCTGCTGGTGCCTTTCCCTCTCCTTATAAATATTCCTAGGTTTGCTCATCTCATCTGTCTTCTCTTTCCTTTCAGCAGTACTTTTATTTCTTTTCACTCTACTTTTTTCCTAAATCCAATATTTTCCACATTGGGAAACTTGTACAGCTTGGTTTTTTTTGTTTTTTGTTTTGTTTGTTTGTTTGTTTTGGCAGCTGGCCAGTACAGGGATCTGAACCCTTGACCTTTGTGTTACAACGCTGCACTGTAACCAACCAAGCTAACTGGCCAGCCCTACACAGTGTGTTAATGGGGGTATCCCTTGTAAAAGTATTTTGTGTTTCAGAAACTCTCTGTACCTTCTCTGTTTTCTGTGATGAGATTTCCCTCAAGGTCAATCCTCTGTCCTTTTTCTCTGAACTCTTCAGCCGTAGCTTCGGTGTCCCTTACTGTGCCCACCCTCTCTTCTAGTTTCTCATCTGGAATTTCCAGTTGCTTGCTGACCATCTCCATCTGGGTGACTTAACTGTCTTGACATGGCTGAAACCAAATTTATCTGGCATATCGTTGATGCCCAATATTATTTATTGAAAATCTTTTTTTTTTTTTTTTTTTTTTAGCCAGAACCCCTAAAACAACTTGTGCTTCTTGCTTTCTTTCTCTTAATAGCGTCATTTTTCTAGGCTCATTCTTCTCTGTTCCATAGAGCAATGTGGACATCTTTAATTTAGCATTTAATGTTATATTTTATGTGCGTTTATATTTTTGTCTTCTTTTCTAAACTGAATACAAAGACAGGTTCTCATTTATCTTTGTCCCCGAGCAGTATCTGACACATGCTCATTATCTTCAAAAACAATTATCTCAATTATTGGGTGCAGAGAATTTTATGTAGTTGAATAATTTTCAGCTATTTAAAATCAGGTCCAGTCAGTGTATTTTTTGACTAAGGGGTGTATATATTAAGGTGTGCCTATGTTAGGCTGCCAGGTCAAGGTGAGGAGCTGAGTAACCCCAACCTCCATCCCTTATCTGATTGTAACATGGCCAGCCTATTCTTACTCCTGTCAAATTATTTTTCCAGGTAACATTTTATAAAATTCAGGTATCTTATAACTGTATCTTACTCAAAGGGAAGTATATTTTAAGGAAACCGTGTAGACTTGAAGTATACAACCATTAGGCTTTTAAAAATATATATTAACAAAGTTTTAAATTATGAATATTTCAAAGTTGCTGAAAAATATCACCCAGATTTAACATATCTTAATATTTTGTGACATATTTGCTTCATATCTTTTTTTTGTTGTTTAAAGATATAAAATCTCACAGATCTGGTTAAAGGGTCCCCCCGCCCCAACCCATTCCCGTCTTTTCTTCACCAGAAGTAACCACTGTTCTAACACGTATATACCAAAGCAATAGCAAGTATTGCTTTATGTACTTTAACTTTGCATAAATGGTATCATACTGTGTGAGTCATGTATTATTTTCACTTAATGTTTTTGAGATTTATCCATGTTATATATGGATTTACTTAAGCCGTTCTCAAAGTTGTTATACTTGTATGTGGATCTAGTTCAGTGGTTCTCAAAGTGTGTTCCATGGATTCCTGTGGATCTCTAAGATTGTTTTAGGGGGTCGTATTTCATAATACTGTTTGTCCTTTTCACCCATTTTTTTCCTGTACACTGAACGGTGCGAGTACTGTACAGAGGCTCTATGACACATGATGTCATAATAGATTGAATGCAGAAACAGTATGGGAACCCAGCTGTCCTCTATTAAGCCAGATATTAAAGAGATTTGCAAAAAAGGTAAAACAATGCCACTCTTTTCACTTTTTTTTTGTTTTAGAAAATAGCTATTTTTAAATAAATGTTATTGATGTCTACATATAGTAAGGTTATTATTTTTTATGAATTAATAAATGTTTTTATAAGACTGTACTCTAACCAACTGAGCTAACCAGCCAGCCCCTGAATTAATAAATGTTTTAAAATGTCTCAGTTTTAATTTCTAATATGATAAATATAAGGACCATTCTTTGTGGTCCTTAATCTTTTAAGAGCATTAAAGGGATCCTGAGATGAAGAAGTTTGAAAACTACTGATCTAGTTCATTCATTTTACTTGTATTTCAGTATATAAATATGCTGCTGTTTAGCTAGCTATTCTTATGGAAGGACCATTAGGCCGTTCACAGTTTTCTGCAAATTCAAATAATGCTGCTGTGAACATCCTTATACAGGGTTCTTCTCTCTTGGGATCATAGGAGAAGTAGAATTGCTACATTGAAGAACTCTGTGCATTGTCAACATTTCTGGGAATTTCTAAAATGCCAAATTGTGTTCCATTTGACACTCCCGCCAGCTGTGTATGAGCTTGTTTCTCCAGATCACTGCCAAAAGATTAAATTTTGCAATTTTTTTCTAATCTTTTGGGTATAAATTACATCCCACTGCTGTTTTCATTTTGCGTTTCTTAGATTACTAGTTAGGTTAACTTTTTCCCCTCACATATTTATTGGCCATTTGAGTTTTCTATGAATTGCTTGTATGTATCCATGGTCTGTTTTTCTACTGGATTATTGCCTTCTTACTGGTTTATTGATATTTTTATATTCTGAATATTAATGATTTGCAATTATATACACTGAAAATATCTTTTCCTAGTCTGTGGCTGATCTTTTAGCTTTGTTTATGGAATGTTTTTTGTGTAGGACTTCTTAATGTGACGGAAGCCAGTTTTCTCAGGGTTTTTTTTTTCCTATTTACGGCTTGTGTTTTCTCGTGTTGTCAAGAAATTTTTCCCTTACCCAGGGTCATACTGATACCGTGCTTTTTCATATTTAGGTCATTAATTCATCTGGAGTTTTTTCTCTATTGTGTGATGTAGGGATCTAATTTTATCTTTTTCATATGGATTTATCAAATAGTGCAGCCCTTCTCCCCACTGATTTGTAATGTAGCTCCTGAGGTACATCATATTTCCACATATATACATCTGTTTTTAGTTTCTCTTCTGGTTTCATTGGTGTGTTTGCCTATTTCTATATCTATACCGCCCTTACTTAATAATAGCTTTATAATTAGTTCTTAATATATGTTCTTTTTCTTCAGGATTCTTCTAGCTGGTTTCCTCCCTTTGCTTAATTTAGGGTCAGTCTGTCAATTTCTATGAAAAATTGTATTTTTTTTTGTATGTGCAGCAAATTTATAGAATAAATATATAGATTTATATAGATATATGCTAAGTGGTGGAGTTGGGATTTGAATGTGAGTATGTGCTACTGCTTTTTATAAAGCTATTGTACAACTTTTGTTAGATTTTTTGCTACATACTGTATAATTTTTGTTGTCACTGTGAATAGGATTTTTTTTAGTTATAATTTCTATTTGGTTATTGCTGATGTATGGGGAACACTATTGACTTACATGTATCGATCATATAACCTTGCTGAACTCTCATATTACTATATTTCATAGATTCAGAGGTACACTTTTCCCCCTACATTTTGAGATCTGTGTAATAAAAGTAGATCTCCATTTGATGGTGTCCTATAATCCCTGTTTTCCAGGTAATAGTCATGATGTAGTTATTATTGCTGCACACAAACAAACTTGGTCAGGGCTCTTGATTTTGTCATTACTTTAAATGAGTATGTACATTGTTGTATTGTTATTTCATGCCAAACAATATAACTGAAGGCAGAAAAAATTGCGAAGTGGGTGTCTGCCTTGAAAGAAAATCCTGTAGATAATAATGGAACATTTTAAGAGAAATGGTGCATCACCAACGCTCTTGTTGGCAGGGGACAATATTTTTAGGAACAATTGAATAGCTTTGAGTAGAAAAGTGATCACACAGTAGGACCCTGAATGTGAACTTTTAGGAATATCTTACCAATTTCTTTTGCTTCTATTTTTCTTTATATATGCAGAAGATATGATAAAAAAATCTAAGTAAGTCTGAAAGAATTGTCTTGATGAGTCTAAAATGAAAATCCTAGGCTGGCGAGTTAGCTCCATTGGTTAGTGTGCAGCCTTATAACACCAAGGTCACAGGTTCGGATCCCCGTATTGGCCAACTGCTGAAAGAAGAAAAAAAAAAAAAAAACCAAGATCCTAGGTAATAAGAAAATATGGTATGAGTTTTTTTTTTTGAAAGATGACCGGTAAGGGGATCTTAACCCTTGACTTGGTGTTGTCAGCACCACGCTCAGCCAGTGAGTGAACCGGCCATCCCCATGTGGGATCCAAACCCGGGGCCTTGGTGTTATCAGCACCGCACTCTCCCAAGTGAGCCACGGGCCGGCCCAGAAAATATGGTATCAGTTTGATTGGCAGTGTTTTTTTCTTAGTTGTGTGTAAAATAAGAGCGCATCTTACAATTGGTGGTATTTTTGGGTTCAGTGAAATGTGGGGGTAATATTAGTTTATATCTTTTGTGTTTTCTAAGTAGTAGTAGTGTTTGTGAATAATGCTGTTTATTTCTTCTTTTCCATTTCCTTTTGCCTCCAATTTCTTGTTCTGGTCTTATTGTATTGACTAGTACCTCTAGTGAAGTGTTGAATAGAAGCATTGATAATGGGCATCCTTGTCTAGGTACTTTAATGGGGTGCTTTTAGTGTTTTATCATTGAGTATATTGTAGTGGGGTTTTTTTGGTAGGGATGTAGATATATTTTTAGTTTAAGTTCTCTTCTATATATCATTTTAGGGTTTTTACCATGTACAGGAGTCAATTTTCCTAATGCTTTTGCTGCATCTGTTGGTGTGATGAAGTGTGTTAATAGATTTTCTTTTTTAAATTTTCTTTCGATTCCCTGGATATTTGCATCCCTTGTTATTGCCATGTACTTTTCCTTTTTCATGTAGTCTTTGCCTTGTTTTGATAACAAGGTTATGTTAACCTCATAAGATGAACTGGAATAGTACTCCTCCTTTTTTGGAATATGTTCTATTTAATAGAGACGATTTGTTTCTTGAAAGTTAGAATCCTTCCGTGAAGCTCTGTACTTGGTGTCTTTTTTGTGAGCAAATTTTTGGGTTTTGATTTATTAATAGTTTCTTTATCATGGTGATAAATCTTTTTGTTTTTTCTTGAGTTTTTTTTGTCATTTATACAAAATAATTTTCTAAAAAAATACAAATTTTCAAATATATTAGTTTCCCTGATGACGTTTAAAAAAATCTGATGTCATTAATTTGTTCCTTTTCTCTGATCAGTATTGCCAGTAACTTGCCTGTATTATTAGACTTTCAAATAGTTCTTTTTATTGATCCTTTCTGTTTCTGCTCCTAGGGTAATGTTTCTTTCCTTCTGCTTTATTTGCATTTATTCTGACATTTTAAACATTTAATTGGAGGCTTAGCTCATTAGTATTTAATCTCTAGTTTTATAATATCTATCTATTTAATCTATCTATCATCATCTATTTTTTTCCCTTAAAAGATGACCGGTAATGGGATCTTAACCCTTGACTTGGTGGTGTTAGCACCACGCTCTCCCAAGTGAGCTAACCAACCATCCTTATATAGGGATCCGAACCCTTGGCCTTGGTGTTATCAACACCGCACTCTCCCAGGTGAGCCACAGGCCGGCCCTATGTATATATATTTTAAATTACAAATTTTCCTCTAAACTATAACTGGATGCTGTTATTTTGACATGAATTGATTTTTGTTATTTAGCTTTAAATATATTGTGATTTTCATAATTCTTGTATTGTCCATTAAATTATGTAGAACTTTTGTTTTAAAATTTATGGAATATTTTTTGCCGTTATCTTTCTGCCATTTATTTCTAATTTTATTGCATTATAGTTGGGGAACATCAATTGTATTTCTCTATACTAGCAACAAGCAATTTGAAAATCAAAATTTTAAACTAGTATAATGTATAATAAGGTCAAAGAACATCCAGTACCTTGAAATAAATCCAACAATCATACTAAGACCTTTAGTAAAAACTAAGAAATGAAAGAAGACATAAATTAATGGAGAGAGATAGGATGTTCATGGATTGGAAGGGTCAATATTGTAAAGATGTCAGTTCTCCCTAAGTTGATATATATATAGATATTCAGTGCAATCACAATCAAAATCCCAATAAAACTTTCTCTTTTTTTTTGGATCAGCTAGCTAACTAGCTCTCAAATTTGTATGGAAATGTACAGCGCCAAGAATGGCAAAGGCAATTATGAAAAAAAATTGGCATACTTACCTGGCAGGGGATACCATGATCATGAAAAAAAATTGGAAGACTTACACTACACACACACACACATATATATATATCAAAGCTTATTGTAAAGCTATTAAAACAGTGGGTGCAAAGCCAGAGTGACCAGTGGAACTGAATAGAGTCTGAAAGCAGGCCTGCATATATAAGATCAATTGATTTACAGCAAAGGTATATTGGGATTTTGATTGAATGTAGAGGTTAATTAAGGGAGAATTGATATTAATGATCCAACATATTTAAGAGCAAGATCAGTTTCTCCATATATTTGTCTTTTTTTTTTTTTTTAAAATCCCACATAGTAGTTTTCAGTTACGCTTATCAGTGGAACTTTCCATTCTTAAGTGTTATACAAGAAATATTTTGTATTCATGTATATTAATCTCGTACCAGCACACTTTATGAATTCATACTGATACTAGTTTTTTCAGTTGATTCTCTTGGATTTCCTAGATATATGTAAATAGGTTTAATTTCTTTCAAGTCATAATTATTATTGTTTTTGTTGGCTGCTGGCTGGCATAGGGATCTGAACCCATGACCTTGGTGTTACCAACACCATCAAGTAATAGTTATAGCTTGCATTTTATTATCTTACCTAATTGCATGGGCTAGCAGTTGACATACAGTCTTAAATATTAATGGTGTTAATGGGCATTCTTAATTTTGACTTTAGAGGAATACTTCTAGTGTTGTTTTACCTTATGTTTTATACATGTCTTTTTGTTATAAAGTAATACTGACCTCATTCTCATATCCCAAACCACATGTTCTGACATGAACTGGTTTAAGATTGCATATACTTGTGTATTTTTTAAATAGCCTTATCGAAATGAAGCTGTTATTAAATCCACTCCTTAAAAATATACAGTTCAGTCGTTTCTAGTAGATTCAGAGTTGTGCAGTCATCACCACTGATTTTAGGGCATTTTTATCACCCCAAAAAGAAACCCTGTACCCATTAGCAATCACTCTCCTCTCCCCCCCTCCCTTTAGCCCCTAGCAACTGCTAGTCTACTTTCTGTTTGTGTGGATTCACTTACTCTTGAGATTTCATGTAAATGGAATTCTATACTATATGGTCTTTTGTGTCTGCCTTCTTTCACTTAGCATAATGTTTTCAAGGGTCATCCATGTTGTAACATATATCAGTACTTTATTTCTATTTATTATATTTTTAACTGTATCCCATTTTGGCTGAATAGTTTGTTTTAAATCAAAAATAGATGTTGAATTTCAACTTTTCAGCATCTGTTGAGTATGTCAGGGTTTTCTGTTTTTGATCTATTAATTTGGGCCATTATTTGTCTCCGTCCTTGAATTCTAGAATAACCATACTGTGTCAAGGTCTCTGTGTGTGTGTACATGGATGTGTATTATTTTATTTACATGATGGATCACATCTGCAAGTACTTGACTTGGTATTCATAATTAACTAAGTTTATAATTTGGTCACATTTTTCATTAGGTTTTGTTTTAAATGGTAAATTAGTTTTGTAAAAGGAACTCAGAAAGTTTTCTTCCTCTGTGCTCTGGCATAGTTCAGATAGCTTTGGGAAAAGCCTAGAACTTTTTGGAAGGGTGACATTAAGCATCTCCCCCCAACCCTTTTTAAAAAATTTCATGGTGATTGGGTTTTTTCTCTCTTACTGAGTTAATGTTTGTAATTTACATTTTCTCCCAATTTGCTAGCATAGAATTATAGACTATTTTCTTAAAAGTTTTTTCATTTTTTCTTTTTTTTTTTCTTTCTCTTTTCATATTATGTATGCTTGTGCTTTCCCCCAGTCTTCACCCCTATTTTCAATTATTATCTTGTAGTATTTTATTGTCTCCTCAACCCCCTGATAAAAGCCAGGCTTGGATTTTTGTTTTTTGTAAAAAATTAGCTGACTCCCTGGCTTTGCTCCAGAGAATGATCATGAAATCAGTGCTTGCTGATACTCAACCTGGAGCATGCCCATTGTTGGTCTTGTGAGAAGCAGGTATGTTGCAAACGTCCCTGGTTGCCCAGCCTGTTCTTTTTTTTCTTAAATGATAAGGAATTTGTTAAGTCATATGTGCAAAACATACTGCTAATTTAATTAGCAAAGGGTTATTGTAAAAATACTCCACAATTCTGCAACTGTCAATTTAAATTTGTTCTAGTGTTGAAAGGCCCAATTTTATATTCTTGCCAGTGTTTAAGATGTGCAGAGACCATTGTTAGTATTAGCACTGAGTTTGCAGAACCTCATAGACCTAAAGTAATGTATTTAGGAAAAGTAATAATAGGAAGCATGTGTTCATGTAGATGAGGTAGAGTAGGGTATTAGTCAAGTTTTACAGTGTTGGTGATCTGGCAAGACAGTGATGAAGGTTTATATTTCAGAATATTCAAAATGTTTTAAAAACTGTAAAGCTATAATACATGATTTCATATAATACATCATTTCCCTAGTTACCAGAAAACTAGGGAAAGCACTTATTAGCTAAAGTAATATGAAAGCAAGAATGTACTGATCTAAAAAACCCAGAAAAACAAAAACCAAAATTTGATGCATTATCTGAGAGATTTTCTAATATAGGGAGACATTGCTCATTGAGAAGGGGCTCGATAAGAAAAGCACTTGCTAAGTTAACAACTGTGAGGATGACTGGTTCAGAGATGAATTAAATGCCCAGTTTTGGGAAAGATGGCAGGTGCAAGAAAAAGGAAAAGCATAAGAAACAGTTTCTGAAAATACCGACCTTTCTTCATCATGTACTGCATTTGACAGAAATTAACTTTTTAAAGATTTTACTTGTGACAGTTTTATTTTGTTTATTGTATGTGCAATACAGTCTAAATTAATCTCCACTTCATGTTATTTCAAAATACTGTCTTCATCCTTTGATCACATCAAGTGTTTCACATACTCCACTCTGGTACACTGTACCGGAGTGTAAATAGGATTTCTGTTCAAAATTTCAGCAAAAGCTAATAAACTGTTTTTAAAAACATTATTGTGAAATCAAAAAAAGTGATCCAAAGAGTTGAGTTGTTATACTCATTCCATTATGATATACAGTAGAATATAATGAACATGGATTGATAAATTACTGAATTTATTAAATGGCAATATTTTATTTTTTTTTATTTTTATTTTTTTTAAAAGATGACCGGTAAGGGGATCTTAACCCTTGACTTGGTGTTGTCAGCACCATGCTCAGCCAGTGAGCGAACCGGCCATCCCCATATGGGATCCGAACCCGGGGCCTTGGTGTTATCAGCACCGCACTCTCCCGAGTGAGCCACGGGCCGGCCCCTAAATGGCAATATTTTATTAAGGAGGCTGTACTACTTCACATATCTGAAAACTAGTTAGAAAGTGTATGCATTTCCTAATATCAAGCTAGTCTTAAAAGACAAAAGCATTTAAAACAGTGTAATGTTCATAGTTCGCCAGTGCAGCCAAATTCAGAGGGTAGTTTGGCAGCTCTTAATCTGAGCAGGAATAGGGGCTTTGGAAAAATAAGGCTTTAAGAAGGTTTGTCATTTTAGGGCCAAATTTTAATAGATTGTGAAAGTTTGGACTCTTAAACTTTAAACAAACAAAATCTTGAAATTACTGATTGGCTCAAAACAGTCTTATGGAAAAACTAATCTAACAAAAACTTGGCATTGACTTTTTGAGCAAAGCATACAAAAATTCCAAGTGGGACAGAGCAAGGAAGGACAGGGCTTTGATATTTACAACAGCAGACATTTTCTCTTGTTCTTGATACAGGACTGGGCAAGGTTGTTTGAAAATAAAATATTCTGTTATCAGGGAATGAAATTTTAATTACAGCTATTAGATTAATATTAGTAATTATACACATCTTCTCTTCCCTTGCTTTTTTTTGAGTATTTGATCTGTCAAGTGTTGATAGAGTTGTAACCTTCCACTACTATTGATTTTTATTTTCAATTACTGTCTCATAGGTTTTTTCCTGTTTTTACATATTTCTATGCTGTTTTATTTGGTACATGAAAATTCACAATGACTTCATATTCAACATAGACTAGAGAACATACACATTTACTTTTCCTTCCTCCCGAAAGCACGTTGTGGAACAAATACAAAAATAAATCCAGAGAAACAAGAAAACCTGAGAGGTTATATATTCATCGTCAGAGTATGATGAATTTCTGGTTAAATAAAGCAGTTGGGAATCAATTAATGGCAAAACCTAAGAGAGCCTAGTGAACCTGTGGCTCTATTCAGAAAGTAGGAAGGGGCCATCTAAGAATTGGCATCATGCAGTATCCCCAGTGTCAAAAGCAGGAGAGAATAAGCCATAGGCACAGTCAGGTAATTAAAGCTATGGAAAGCTAAGCCATTTACCTATCACTATAGGTGTCTCTAGTTGTTTTCCTGCTGGGATAATGCCCAGTATTCAGCTCTCTGAATAGCTCATTTGTACATAGGAAAATCTGAGGTTTATGCTGTGGTGAAAAACGGGCCGTGGCCGGCCCAGTGGCGCACTGCTACAATGCGCCGCTTGGGAGTGCGGCGGCGCTCCCGCCCAGGGTTCGGATCCCACATACAGACCGCTTCCCGCTCACTGGCTGAGCGAGGTGCGGGTGCAACACTGAGGGTTGCGATCCCGTTGCCGGTCCCGGTCCGGTACGGGCGCGACACTGAGGGTTGCGATCCGTTGCCGGACACGAAAAAAGACAAAAAGCAAAAAAAACCAAAAAAAACAAAAAAAACGGGCCGTGCTTTAGGTAGCTTGCAGCTATCCTGCAGGATATTGAACCTCCAGTATCTAGAAGATGGGATACTGAGCCACCATTAAAGGAAAGCCTGGCTGGTTACGTGGTTTCTTTCTCTCCTGTGGACTCATTCTAGGCAGGACTCCTGTGATAAGGATTTAAGTTCACTGCTAGGCAAACAGATTGGGCTGAGGAGATTCACCCCAGCTGTCAGAATGTAATTCTAGTCTAGACCTTCATCTACAAACATGAACAGACAACCAAGAAGAACCATGTTTTTGAGGAAAACCAGCAGTTTGGAAAAGAGGCACCAAATTCAACCAACTATAATGAAACACCAGAGGATACACTTTAATATAGAGTACAGAATAAACTTTAAACCCTCAGAGGTATTTGGGAAGATAACGTGTTCATTAACAAAAGAAAAGATTGCTGTGAAAAAGAAACTAAGTTTATTTTGGATTAAAATATCTTTTAAATAAAAATTCAGTAGGAGGGGTTAAGATTAAATTAGCTAGCTTAGAAGAAAGAGTTCAGGGATTCTTTGGGAATGTAGTAGAAAGATAAAAGATAGAAACTGTGAGAGAAAAGTTAAAGTGACATAGAGGCTAGATTTAGGAGTCCTTACATCCTGTAATAGAAGTTCTAATAAAATTGAATAGAGAAAATAGAAGAAAGTATAGAAACAACAAGAGATTTTCCTGAGTTCATGAAGGGCTGAAGTATGTGAGACGAGGAGAGCTTGTTAGAGTGAGGATAAAGAGGAAGTGATGAATTTAAGAGTGACAGGCTTTGAGATTAATTTAATTAAGGGCTGAGGTGGTAAGAAGTGAAATATGGCTCCATATTTGAAAATTAGATACCTGGAGAAATGATGGCTAATATTGAACTGCATGGAAAAAACAATTGGGAAAGAAATGTGTCTCAAGAGGGAAAATGTTAATTAGGCTTTAAACGTAAATTTTCCTCTAAGAAAAATTCTGTTATGGACAGATTTGCTTTTGTTTGCCTTGCCTGCAGCTTGAGCGATTCCATCTACCATGTATAATATAAAATTTGGTTCTCTGAGTGTGACTTAGGGAGAAGAATTAGAGTTGAGTCATAGAATTAAAAGGCATTGAATTTTTGGGAGACCAGAAGCAGAAAAGTGATTTTTGTATGCATATTAGCTACAGAAAGCAAAGTGAATAAACTTCAAAAAGTTCATGGAAAGATTCGTATTATCTTTTTTTTTTTTTTTAAAGATGACCAGTAAGGGGATCTTAACCCTTGGCTTGGTGTTGTCAGCACCATGCTCAGCCAGTGAGCGAACCAGCCATCCCTATATAGGATCTGAACCCGTGGCCTTGGTGTTATCAACACCGCACTATCCCGAGTGAGCCACGGGCCGGCTCTCGTATTATCTTTTAATTCTATTTTATCCTTGAACTTTTTGAAGTACCCTCATATAACAGTCCTGTTAATTTGTCCAAGCAGGATATCACTGAAGTATCTAGGCTTCAAGAGATATCAAACCAAATAAACTATATTCATGATCCCTAATTTAAGATAAGATGCCATTGCTATACCTAATTCGGTTTGGTATTTTTATTGCTTTAAAGAATGGAAGGAAATTTTTGTGAATTTCCTGGGTTTCTCTCAACCTGCTGGTTCTCTTAAAACTGTTTTCCCACTGGGTATTCCTTCAGAAGCATTTACAGGATCATAACTCTTGAATCCTGGAAGGGAATATTTTACTGAGTTTGAAGTGATAGTGGAGTCTCAGAAATATTTTGAGGGCTTTTTTTTTTTTTTTTTTTTTTTTGTCTTTTTTCGTGACCAGCAACG
>NW_007732233.1:23640-32661 GCF_000696425.1 Galeopterus variegatus | reverse complement strand
AGTGAGCGGGAACCGGTCTGTATGTGGGATCCGAACCCTTGGCAGGAGCGCTGCCGCGCTTCCCAAGCGGCGCACGAGCGCAGTGCGCCACCGGGCCGGCCCTTGAGGGCTTTTGATAATCAGACTAAATGTTAGTACTTGTTCACCCAAATTCTTAGATTCTTGGTTCTCTGAACCATTCTGTTGTCGTCTTTAGGTTCAACTGGTCTCTGGGCTTGGTTCCTGCTGCGTAGTCATGGCCACTTTCAGTTACATTGTCAGCACATGTTCTTCTACCCTTACTTTGTCACAATCCTGAAAACTCTCACTTTGAGTAGGTGCCATTCTAAGAACGTGGTTTCATTCTGATTGTCACAGTGAATTAGCAGTTCTAACCCCAGAGGGGTTACAGAGTTGAGGTATAGTCGTCTCTGCTTGGAAGTACAAGAGGTTTTTTCCCTTTTTGAATTTTCATAATGACAAAACAAAAGGGAATATAACAAGTCAAAACAATTGTTTGTTGAAGTTACTGCTTATCTAAGTTGAGATTTGGTGAGTGGGCACTCTCCATGTAGGCTAGAATATCTGGTAGGAAATGCATATGATGTAAAAGGATGGGAATAACAGCAAACAAGTCTGTATGGTAGCTTGGGTTAATATTGTAGAGCCCTCTGAGTATTGGGGAACTGATGAAGTGTTCTGAGCAGGGGAGTGCCTTGATCAAAGCAGTGCTTCAGGAGGACTAATCTGCCCACAGATTGCAGGAATGCCTCAGTAACTGGCACCAACCCTTACTTGTATAGAGTTTTTAGTCATTTGTTATGGGAGCGGCAGAAAGAAGGAAGGGCAGTCAAGAGGTTATTTTCATCCCCCAGGGATCAGGAAATATGAAGCTGAGAGGGAATGGTGACTGGGAATAATAAGGAAGGGACCAGATGCCTGAGAAGTTGAGGAGAAATAATTGACAGGATCTGGCAACCTGACTGAATGTAAGCAGGGAAGAAGGAAAAGGCCATAGTGGTCGTGTCAGGAGAAAACTGGTTTTTATCCAGATGAAAATACTCAGCAGACAGTCTGGTGGAAGTATTAGGTCCTACCCTGAGTATGTGGATTTTGGGAATCATCTTTGTGCAAATGGTGGTTGAAACCATGGGAATGAAGAGAAAGGGAGAAGAGAAGAGCTGAGTTCCCATCTCTGGGCAAGGCTATAGTAAAGGATGAGGGGAAGCAGAGTAGTAGCCAGTGGTTAAGAAGGTGGGAAGAGAACTAGGATGTCACTTAAGGAAACAGAAGAAGGCAAGAACTTCAAAACTGAGGGTAGCAAATTATGTCAAACGCTAAGAGAAAAGCCAAGGAGGATGGATGAGTGCCAAGAAAAGGAAGTTTTTCTGCAGGTTGGGGATTCTTAAAGCTGATGTGATTGGGTTTATGTAGGGAAATTTGAGGGATGGGGGGCTTAAATACCTTAATGAATCCCTTTTATTGCCTTAATTGGCTTAATTTCCTGTAGTAGTATTTCATTGTGCTTAGAAGATTAATTTACATTTATAATATTATAATTACATTAAAAAAATTACATTTCTAAAGGGGGGAAATTATATAGGAAATTTATATTGGCGGGGAGAGGGCAGTGACAACTTATTTAGAGCATGTGTACCTTCAATTCATGGTTGAAAATTTTCTTGTTTATTAATCTGGCCATCATTTGCTTTAATTTAAAGCAATTTGAATAAGTAACATGAAATGTGCTATTTCAGGAAAATGAATAGAACATGTCTCAGAGATGACATGTTGAAAATCCATTTATCTATTATATAAATTTTAATTGAGTTTTTCACAGATATTTCTTTAAGGACTTTATATACATTATGTAATACAGATTGAACATCCCAAAGCTGAAAATCCAAAATCTGCGACTTTTTGCATGCTGACATGACACTCAATGGAAATGCTCATTGGAGCATTTTAGATTTTGGATTTTTGGATTTGGGAATGCTCAACTGGTATGTATTCTGCACATATTCCAAAATCTGAAAAAAATCTGAAATCTGAAACATTTTGGTCCCAAGCATTTCTCTCATTAGTTTTTTTTTGTTTTTTTTTGGTAGCTGGCTGGTATGGGGTCCCAAGCATTTCTGATAAGGGCTATTCAACCTATATCTGAAAATAAGACATATAAATAACCCTGATATATCGCAAACAAGTACAGTAAGAGTAGAAGGTTAAAGTGTGGAAATTCAGATGCAGGAGAAATTATTTCCAGCTTTTTCTTTTTGTGTGGGGAAGGGGATTTAGGGGCAAGATCAAAGTAGGGGTGATAGGGGAAAGGTATTCCAGGTAAAAGGAACCTGGAGCCAAATACAGAGTTGGGGTCTTATGGGGACGCTAGACATTTTTGTTTGGTGGAAATGTGTGTGCACGTGCATGTGTGCAGTGGTGGGGGGAGGTGCTTGAAGGGAAGTTAGGGGAGATAATGATGGAAAGGTAATTTGGGGCTGGAACTTAGAATATGAGAATATGACTGGAGTTTGAACTTTTTTAGGAGGTAGTATGGAGCCATTAAACATTTTTGAACAGAGTAATGATGTCACCTTAGCTGATACTTTAGAGAAATGACTTGTATTTCTGTTCTTTGAAATTTTAATAAGCATGCAGTACTTATATCATCAGCAAAAAAATGATAAAGGTGAAGCATGGATGTGTCTAACAGCACTGTTAAGGTTGGATTAGAAATTGAGAAAGTAAAGAGCGGGAAACCAATGAGGTTTATGCAATACAGACAATCTCTAACTTTGTGATGATTCGACTTTACAATGGTGCAAAAGTGATCCACATTCAGCAGAAACCGTACTTCAAATACCCATGCAACCATTCTGTTTTTCATTTTCATTGCATGAAATATTAAACACTTAATTATAAAATAGGCTTTATGTTAGATGATTTTGCCCAGCCATAGGCTAGTGGAAGTGTTCTGAGCACGTTTAAGGTAGGCTAGGCTAAACTATGATGTTCGGTAGATTAGGTGTATTAAATGCATTTTGGACTTAACGATATTTTCAAATTATTATTATTATTATTTTTTTTCCTTTTTGTCTTTTTTCGTGACCGGCAACGGATCGCAACCCTCTGTGTCGCGCCCATACCGGACCAGGACCGGCAACGGGATCGCAACCCTCGGTGTCGCGCCCGCACCTCGCTCAGCCAGTGAGCGGCCGGTCTGTATGTGGGATCCGAACCCTCGGCGGGAGCGCCGCCGCGCTCCCAAGCGGCGCAGTGTAGCAGTGCGCCACCGGGCCAGCCCGATATTTTCAAATTATGATGGGTTTATTGGGATATGACCCCATCATATGTTGAATAGCATCTATACTAACAACAAGAATAAGCCGCAATCCCTTATGTGTACTCTTTTGAAATGGTAGTGAAATAGTATTAAGTAGTATGTTATTTTTTTTTTTTCCCTTTTTGTCTTTTTTCGTGTCCGGCAACGGATCACAACCCTCAGTGTCGCGCCCGTACCGGACCGGGACCGGCAACGGGATCGCAAACCTCGGTGCTGCGCCCGCACCTCGCTCAGCCAGTGAGCGGGAAGCGGTCTGTATGTGGGATCCGAACCCTCGGCGGGAGCGCCACCACGCTCCCAAGCGGCGCACTGTAGCAGTGCGCCACTGGGCCAGCCCCAAGTAGTATGTTATTTTATTGGTTAAGATTCTTTTTGTTGTTTTTGACTTAAGTAGAAAAGGGAGAATTAAAGTCATTGGGATGTCTTGCAAAAACCCAAGGCAGTAATTATAGTCGGTCCTCAGAAAGAAAGAGAGAGATATTGATTTTTGCTCATCGTTTCAGATTCTCAGGGATAGGACTTAGATTTTATTGTGCTTAAAGAGGTACTTAGTTTTACCATTTTATAGCTACTGCCAATCCCCTATAGCCAGGAGAGTGTAAATACACTGGGAATTCACTTCTAGGTCAAAGGCTTAGTTAAGAGAAGTCGTTGTAAGTTAGGCAGAATCCCAAAGGGTGTTTACTGCAATTATGCCCTTTGAATTTTTACTCTTGTTTAATTTATTGATTGAAAGATAGCAGACTACATTACATTAAGAGAAGTAATATGAAAATTGTGCAGAAATTTCCCCTAATAACCTACAGAATGTGTTTAAGTTGAACCATAACAAAACCAATTACAGTAGCATGGGATGTACAGACTTAGAGCAGACAAGAGTGCTGGAGTCCTGGAAGTGTTCTATATCTTATCTGGATAGTAATTACAAAGGTTTGTGTATGTGTCAAAATTCATCAAGATATGTGCACTTATGTAAGCAATACATCAATTGAAAAAGAAGTCTAGGCAAAGTTGACTCATTTGATTTATCTTCCTTGCCTTGTCATATGGATGCCCATATATTATTGAAAATCAATTAAGTTTCTTTTTTTTTTTTTCCTTGGTGGCTGGCTGGTATGGGGATCCAAAACCTTGACCTTGGTTGTTACCAACACCGTGCTCTAATCAGCTGAGCTAACTGGCCAGCACCCTTTTTATTTTAGATAGATACGTTTTTGATAAATGTTCATCTGTCACATAAAAAAATTTTGTGTCTCAGAAATGAAGATACCATGATGACATTTTTAATACATGATACAAAAAATATTAATGCTTGGCTTACCCCCACCCCCCCCCACCCCCCGATTTAGGAGCTGTGACTGATGAGAATTAAAGGCCATGGATGAAGATGGACTTGAATTACAACCACAAGAGCCACACTCATTTTTTGATGCAACAGGTATTACTGCTTGGGTTTTTCTACTTACCTTCTACCTAATTTGGAGTTGGTTATCACATGGACAAATTTGTAGACCCTCACATTGATATTCACACGTAGGTATTTTGTTATCCTATCAAAGTCTACAAATGTTAAAGTGAGCACATTATTCCCTTCCTCAGAATTTGCCTCCCTCACAACCAACTCTCATATTCTTATCAGTAACAGAAACAATATGAAAACTTTGGTGTTATCTTCAGTTATTCTCATTTTGCCCAGTTATTCCACTAAGTCCTGTTGGTTCTCCCTTTGAAAATGTTCCTTGTTTACATCTACTCTTCATTCTACTTTGTACCATATAGCCAGGCTCTATCATCTCATTCTTACTCTGCAATAACTTTTGTATTATTTTCCTTACCGTTAGTCTGTTTTTTCTAGCTCACTGATCAGAGTTATTTATAGTAAAAATAACATATGTATCATGTCATTTCTCTGTTCTCCATTACCCAACAGATAAAGTATAAACCCAAGGTCCTTCACAGTCTGACCTTGTCCTACTTTTACAACCCTCTCTCTCACAAGTTCTCACAAAAGGAGCCTTCAGCTCAGGAACATGGAGTTTTACATCATTCCCCAAAGTGTACAAGGAAAATTATATTCATGATGTTCTAAAAATAGAAAAATAAAGCATTCACAATTTCAGGTTACCCATAGTTCTAATTATATAACATTGTAAAGTGATTTTACTTGGTTTTATAACGTAAAATGGTTTTATTTTTTAAAAGGTGACCGGTAAGGGGATCTCAACCCTTGACTTGGTGTTGTCAGCACCACGCTCTTCCAAGTGAGCTAACCGGCCGTCCCTGTATAGGGATCAGAACCCATGACCTTGGTGTTAGCACCACACTCTCCCAAGTGAGCCATGGGCCAGCCCCTGTAAAGTGGTTTTATATCACTAGCTAGCTACCCTTACAAATAAAATGTTAACAGGTTTTCCACTGGACTTTAAGTGATCATACTGCAGTATATTAACAAAATAGCAATTAACTTTATTAGGAAATTAAATATAAGTGATTTTTAATTTTTAAAATTTTCTTTAATCCCTAAGTTCAGTGGAAGGTGTGTGTGTGTGTGTTTTTCTTAACAACTTGGGATAGTCTTTTAACTCAAGTTTGGTAATTTCAGTTTGATAATGATAAATGCAAAGTTAATAATTCTTTTTTTTCATTGGAGCAATGTGCTTGAGAGACTAAGTTCTTTGGAGAAAAATGCACAGTATTTATTCCCTTAATCTTGCCACAAGCAAGCCTGGGTCATGGGCTTAGTGGTAGACTGAAGGACTGTTACATTTTAGTCCTGATTGTTAACACTTATGGTATTTGTTTATCTTTGAGCAAGTCACTTAATCTGCCAGGGCCTCTGTTTTCATATGTCATAATAATAATGAAACCTCTCATTACAGTTTTTCAGAACACTTCCCATACATTCCCATTTGATCATCATCACAGTCCTGTGAGGTATGCATGGCAGATAATACTGCCCTCGTTTTACTGATGAGGAAACTGAAACTCAGAGGTTAAATGACTTGCCCAAGGTCACAAAACTAATAAGTGTCCTGCCCTGCTCTCTGACTTAGATTTTGTAACCAATGTGCTTGCCACTAAATGCTTTCATCTTCATGTCTGTAAAATGGAGATTATAGTGATATATCACTTGATGATAATACTGAGAATATTTAAAACAAATGTAAAGCATTTTGTAGAAGTCCTATAGAAATTAAAGTGAACATATTCTTTTATTTATAGATGTAATTAAAATGGATATTAACCGGCTTTAAAGACTTTCTACAATTTTTAATATTCTTTGTTCGTTGATCATTTTTGTTTGTTAATAAAGCCATGTGTTTCTCTGAGGGCCTGACCATTGACACTCTGTCATTGAGTTAGCCACCTGTTTGGGCTCAGCCAAGTCTGAGTCACAACGAAAAGCACTAATCTATTGAATAGCTTTTTAGATAAGGCTTTTGGAAAACTTTCTTTGCTTTTCTCTGGACCAGGAGCCAAGATACTGGATTTGTTTTTATTTTAAATTTTTGGTAAGGATATATAATTTCTATTCCCATTTGCAGCATTCATTCAGAATAATGTTTACTGAACACATACCGCTATGCAAATTGTGTGATCTTGGTTAAGTCATTTAATCTCACTGGGCTTCAATTGATTCAGTCCTCTACCTTTGTTCCCTAACTACAGAATGGAGTAGAGTAGGATTTCCTGTATTCTGAGGAACTACCTTGGGGATTGTGGTCTGAGGGGATGGGAGGAAGCTAGATGGAGGCAGAGTAACCTGGCAAAGTTGGGGCAGGCTCCACTCCAACTACTTTTACCCTCCACTGCCCCGGCACAGCTGCACTTTTATTCATCTCACCTATCCACAGAGCCTCCTCAACCAGTTGTCTTTCCTCCTTAACCTGTGGCCTTTTCTCCCTCTTTCCATATATGCCCCGAACCTTTTATGTTCTAGATTCAGAGGATGATTTCTAAATTTTCCACAGTCATAGATAGAGGATATTGGTGGTATATTGCACCAGAACAAGGTGGGAAGAAGGTAAAGGGGGAAAGGAAAAAATGGAAGGGAAGTAAAAGAAATACACGGGAGAGATGGAAAGAAGAAAAAAAAAAATATGAGTTAAGGATAGGGAGATGGAGAAAGAAGGAAAAGAAATTAAAAACATATAGTGAAGGAAAATGATGTATTTGTCACCTGAAGTTTCATTACTTAATTTTTATAATCATCCCTTAAGTACCTATGTATATGGGTTTAATTTTAGTATGCCTAGAGTTTTACTTTCATGTATATATTTCTTTTGTGACTGCCTCAATTGCTTTGCTCTACTACTATTACCTATTAATTGATTTGGGATGAATACAAAAGTTCTTGTGCTAAAAATGTCTTTCTAATATGATTCAAAAATAGATTCCCTCTTATCTCTTTAATGTTTGAGAAAACTGAGGAGCTGATCTGTTTTTGTGGTAGAATTAAATAACATTTATGTTAATTGAGATAGTAATGCATGCCTACCTGAAATTTGTCATTTATTATTATTTTTTTTTTAAGGAGCTGATGCTACACACATGGATGGTGATCAAATTGTTGTGGAAGTACAAGAAACTGTTTTTGTTTCAGATGTTGTGGAGTCAGACATAACAGTGCATAACTTTGTTCCTGATGACCCAGACTCAGTTGTAATCCAAGATGTTATTGAGGACGTTGTTATAGAAGATGTTCAATGCCCAGATATCATGGAAGAAGCAGATGTGTCCGAAACGGTCATTATTCCTGAGCAAGTGCTGGACTCAGATGTAACCGAAGAAGTTTCTTTAGCGCATTGCACAGTCCCAGATGATGTTTTAGCTTCTGACATTACTTCAGCCTCAATGTCTATGCCAGAGCACGTCTTGACGAGTGAATCTATACATGTGTCTGATGTTGGACATGTTGAGCATGTGGTTCATGATAGTGTAGTAGAAGCAGAAATTGTCACCGATCCTCTGACCACTGATGTAGTTTCAGAAGTATTGGTAGCAGACTGTGCTTCTGAAGCAGTCATAGATGCCAATGGGATCCCTGTGGACCAGCAAGATGATGACAAAGGCAACTGTGAAGACTACCTTATGATTTCCTGTAAGTCTTGGGGTACAGTGATTGTCAAATATATTTTTGAAGGCTGCTTTTCCTAACTTACATCTTGACTCAAAATTCTGTAAAATTAAGTCCTGTAAACCTACATGCCTTGCTGTTTCAGTTTGGAGCCTGTAAGATAATTCAAAATTAAGAAAAGTGAAATGGTGCAGAGTAAAGAGTTGTTTTTATATAAGGATGCAATAGGAAGATGAGATTTCTTCAGTCTAGAAAGACAATGGCTGAAAGGAATAGACCTGAACTTTGTGAAATCATGAAGGATGTGATTAGGCTGTTACCAGCCTTTATTAGAATGAGGAACACTCTTGAAACTTATAAGTTTAACTTGTAAAGAAATGTATAACCAAACTACTTATATTCTTATATATGGATGCACAGTACAACCTATGTAATAGTTACATATTTACTCTATTAATATGATATGTAAATTACTATTTATATAACAGATGGCATGGAAAACAGCTCTGGTATAATATTGAGACATAATTCTCAAACATAATTGCAGGTATGATGGATTCATATTAGGCCACTGAAGAAAAGTAAGGTGTTTTGGAACATGCCTCTAAATGTTTAGCTTAGTGTC
>NW_007732233.1:13796-23630 GCF_000696425.1 Galeopterus variegatus | reverse complement strand
TATTTAGCACATCTCCATACCTGCACTACCTAGAACAATGTCTGACACAGTATGGAAATTCTTATGCCTTAAAGAAACTAAACTTCACATAAATACAGACTTACAGACTGTTTGCTTATATAAATTCACAAGAGTATTTGCTTGCTTGAATACATGTTTTCATACAGGAATTTAGTATAACATATATTGGATTCCACCAGCATTTTAGGAAGTGTCTTTTAAAAGTTGTTGAGATTTTGAAAATCAGAGAATTCTTTGTGTAAAGAAAAAAATTCCTTCGTTCAGCACATGTTTATTGGACCCCTACTATGTGCCAGACATTGTTGTAGGTAGTGCAGGTATGGAGATGTGCTAAATAAATAAATAAATACAAAAAACTGTGGTCCCTGGGGAGCTTACAGTCTACTGTGGGAGAGAAAGGTTGCAGTATGATACAGAGGTATAACTAAATTACTGTAGAGACAGGACGGAGTAGCTGACGTTTGAACTCAAGGATGAGTTCTACTTTTATAAGGTGAAGAACGGCATGGGTGGGAAGAAGACATTCCAGGCAGATGATAAATACTACAAAGAAAAAAAAGTCCTGGCCTTTGCTAGAAATGGTGGGAACTTCAGGATGTACTTGTATATTTTCTTACACTTTCTGTTTAATTCCTTAGAGTAAATTTCTAGAAATATTTATTGCTGGATCAAAGGGTATACACATTTACAAGTTTGGTTATATTACCTTGGCATTTTGCCTAATATAATCCCCCTCACCCAGTTTATGAGACTCTCCATTTCCCTATGAAACTTTTCCATTTCCTAACCAACAACACAAGGTGTTATTTTCCTTTTTAGTTTTTGCCAATCTGATAGGGAAAAATATGATATCTTGTTCCAATTTTGAATTTATTACAGGAAGATAATCCTGGTAGCAATATAGAATAAGAAATAGGTGAGGAAGAAATTAGTTGCAGAGAGTAGTTGAAATGATTCATATATAATGGTTCATGTATGAGAGAAAGAAGATCCCAAGTACCTTGGGAGCTGGATTCAAGAAAGATTAGGAAGTAAAATGGATGACATTTGTTGAGAAAGATAATTCAAGAGTGGTTGAGGGTCAAGGTTTCTCCCTTGGGAGATTGGGTGCCTGGTCATGCCATTACCTGAGAGGAAGAGTAGGTTTGGTGGGGGAAAAAAAAGGTTTAGGACCTGTTAAAAGTTTGAGTTGCTTGCTGGGGACAATCTGGTGGGTGTTTTTTCTAGGCAGTTTGAAAATATGAATTTGGTGTTTTGGGGGAGAGTTTGTGGCTAGGGGAAGAAATTTGTGACAACAGAATATAGGAAGTATCCTATATGAAAATGAATGGTAGTCCCCAGAGTGCTTATAGAATAAGAGTGTCAAGTATGGATCCTTTGGGTGTTTATGAAGTAGGCAGAGGAGAAGAGCCCATGAAAATCAGGAGGTTTTGGGAAGAGGAGGAGGAGAAAAACCTTCAGAGAGTGTTTTCAACATTGTTGAGGATAAAGAAAATTTCTAGAAGTATCAGCCACTGAGGAGAAAGCAGGCTTTTTTGTTTGGGCAATTAGGAGGTCACTGATGTCTATTATAATAGTTTCAATAAAGTGTGGATGAGTAGAGAGGAGGTGGAAGAGATGAGCTGTAACAGTTTGAGAAGTTAGTGGAGTTAGGTGGAGAGGTTTGTATAAATTGTCATTTTGAACAGTGAAGGGACAGAAGAAGCAAAAGAAGCAAACAAGTCTTTCTTGTTCCAAGAAATTGGCAGAATGGTAAAATAACCAAATCATAATCATAGTGATGTTTAGTGAACTTTAAGGCTCAAGAATTATATGGACATCCGACCAGAAATACTCAATGCTAGAAGTTAGTGGAACAGTGTCTACAAAGTTCTGAGGAAACTGTAACCTAATATTTTTATACCCAGCCAATTCATTCTTAAAGGCCATGGGCCAATATTTTCAAGTATTCAGGAACTCATCAACTGTAGCACCCATTAGCCTTTCTTGGAAGGGATGCGGGAACTATTTGGCATTCTAGCAAACCAAAGGATCAATCAACAGAAAGAACCCTAGAAGAGAGAAACCATGATAAAAGGATTAGTAGTGAGTATTGAATTCACTTAATATAAAATTAACTGTAAAATATTTGAGAAGGGATTATGTTTAAATGTGTTAATTTCCACATCTTTCAGAGCAGGGTAACAATAAATACTGAATTTAAAACTGATGCTTGTATCGTAAGCAAAATATGGCACTTAATGCTTTTATAATATTTTTTCTTCTTTTTAGAGTGTTAAGAACTAATATGTTAGTGACTAAACATTTATTTGAAAATCAGCATTCATATATTTAACAAATGGATGTTGCATGCTTACTATATGCCAGGCAGTGCTGTAGGCACTTGGGATACATCAGTGAACAAAACAGATGAAAGTTCCTTTCTCTCATGGAGATTATATTCTAGCAGAGGTACACAGATATAAATAAGAGATATAGGGTATTATAAGATGATATGTCTTAGGGATAAAAAATAGCAGTTTAAGGAGAATTTGGGATTACAAGTGTGGTGGGGGTTTGCTGGGAAGATGACAATTGAGCAAAGACTTAGTTTTGAAACGTCTGATAGAAATCAGAGGAGATACATGTACAAATCTGAGTTCAGGAGACAGGTCTAGAGTGGAGATGTACATTTGGGACTTGTTGGCATATAGATGAAATTTAAGCCATAAGACAGGATGAGATCACCAAAGAGAGTGGTTGTAGATAAATCAAGACCAAGCACTAAGCCCTGGGGTTTGCAACATTAAGAGGTAAGAGGAGGCATGGCCAGTGAGGTGAGAGGAAACCAAGAGCTTGGGTCATGGAAGCAAAGTGAGGAAAATGAATCTCAGAGGAGAGTAAGCATCTGACAAGTGCTGCTGCTAGGGCAAGTCACATGAGGGCTGAGAATTGGTCATGGGTGAACTTGAACAGTTTTGGTGAAGTTATGGGCAAAAAAAGGCCTGATTGAAGTGTGCTTAGAGGATATGGAATGAAATGAATTGGAGAAATGGAGGTGGTAGAGAAATGGGATCAAGAAAGTTTTGCTTGTTTAAAGGAGGGAGAAGGAATAGCTTGTGCAGGGAGAGAAATGAGAGAGAAAGAAGTTCTGGAACAGTAAAATGTGTGTGTGTGTGGGGGGCTTTATAAAGGGGGTAGGCACAGATGGTTGTAACAGATGGGGAGACGGTGTTCGTGGGTTTAGCTGCTGGTAGGTAGATAGATGTGGTAGTTAGTGAATCTTCTCTTCTGATTGTCACTTGTTCTCAGTGAAATAAGTAAGGTCAGCAACAGAACAAGGGTGGGAAGGTGGTATTAGAGATTTGAGGGGAGAGGAAAATGTGGGAAAGAGTAGAGGGGGAAAGTAGCAAAAAAGGTCTACTTCAGGCTCAGGATCATGAATTTAAAGTGGAACCATCAGGGTTTGGATCCCTAAACCGGTCAGCCACTAAATAAAAAACTCGTGTGTGTGTGTGTGTGTGTGTGTGTGTGTGTGCGTGTGTGTGTGTGTGCGCGCGTGCGTGCGCGTGCGCAGGACAAGGATATCAAGCGTATGCAAGGGAATGGGATTAACCTCAGATTTACAGTTGTTGTGTTGTTTGAGTTCAAGTAAGTTCTATGTAATGACTTTTGTTTAAGAATGGCATGTTATATTCCAATTTTCATTAAAAAAACAAAACAACCCCCCCCCCCCCCTTTTGTTCTTTCTTCCATTCTTTTATTTGTAAATATGTGTAGAGAAATGTCCAGTAAGCTGTAAGTTTTATTGATAGTTCTGGGTGGTGGAATTTTGAGAATATTTTCATTTCCTTTTATACTTTTTAAATACTTTTCTTAAATAATAAGCTGTAGCATTTCTTCAACAAGTGGTCTTTTTTTTTTTTTTTTAAAGCAAAGTTGAAGAAGCATACAGGAATGGAAATTAAAATGTACTGTTTAAGTTTAGGGAACACGGGGTAGCATGGGAGCTTCTGGGAGACTGGACTGAAGGTAGAAGGCAGTGTGGCCTGAGGTCGGTTGCTAGACTAGGTAATTTATGTTTTACTTGATAGGAAATGGGCACCCTTCTGTGCTAGAGAGTAAGGTGACTGAATCTTTACTGTAGGAAGGCTGACTAAGGGCAGTGTGTAAGGGTTTTTGGTGGGAAACCTGGGGAGAAGGAGATCAACTAAAAGGCAGTTAATTTTGTTCCATGAGGAAGATAAATTAACTACAACCTGATCCTGAGATTAGACAATTTTGAGTAGCATGGGAAGACTGAGAATGGTAAAGATGTCCCCCTTTTATCATGTTAATTTAGACAAAATGCAATTCCACTGCAAATCCAATACTATATATATGTATTTTTTTATCTTGGCAAAATTATGAAATTTGTTTAGAAACTTAGGGATGTGAGAATAACAAAACACTCCTATTTCGTAAGGTTGTTGGGAAGAGTAAGTGATACACTTTTAGGGCTTAGCATTGTGCTTGGCATGTGATATGTGGTCAGTAAATGTTTGTTGTTATCATTATTCATCATGACCACCATTATTCCTGATTCTATGGGTTTGTCATGAAATGATGTTCTCCATATAACAAACAGCTCAGTTCTGCTAATTTTTTTTTATTAGAGCAATATTCCTTTAACGGTTTACTTAAAGTGGTATGACCCCCCTCCCCCCATAAGTTTTCTTTGCCAGAAACTACTGGATTTTCTGAAATCTTAATGAATTATATTTTTATTTTTATTTATTTATTTATTTTTAATTTTTTTCCCCCTTTTTGTCTTTTTTACTGACCGGTAACGGGATCGCAACCCTTGGTGTTGCACCCGGTCCGCGCTCAGCCAGTGAGCGGGAACCGGTCTCCACATGGGATCCAAACCCTCGGCGGGAGCGCCGCCACGCTCCCAAGCGGCGCACTGTCCAGTGTGCCACCGGGCCGGCCCTATTTATTTATTTATTTATTTATTTTTATTTATTTATTTTTTTTTGAGACCACCGCACCGCGCTCAGCCAGTGAGCGCTGCAAGCGCACCGGTCATCCCTATATAGGATCCGAACCCGCGGTGGGAGCGCTGCTGTGCTCCCAGCACCGCACTCTCCCGAGTGCGCCACGGGCTCGGCCCTGAATTATATTTTTAGATATCACAGTATCTATTAGCATTACAAATAATCATCCCCTAATTTTTAGTCTTAAGGGGGTTTTACTGAAGCTTCCTTGAAGCAGTATAATATATACCCATATTTTGCTATTACTGTTACTAATGAGATCGTTGATGTCAAATTTTCATTTCAGTTCGAGGTTTAAAATGCTGGATGAGATGTAAAGATGATTATTTTATAAGACTTGAGGAAACTGTGATGCCAATTTTACTTTTTAAAAAAAAATAGAAAAAGATGGGAATGAAATTTACTAACATAATGATGGAATTTCTGGTTGGCGGAACTATTAGTAATTTATTTTTTTTAATACTAAATTTTACACAGTGAGCATACATTCTTAAAAAATCTGAAGATGAAAATACAAGTCTGAGTTCTAAAGATGGGCAACCTCCTTACTCTCTCTCCCACCCCCTTACTCAGTAGCTTACTGACTGGGCAAATCACATGCTATCTTAGAACCTTTATTTCTTTATCTGGAAAAGATGAGAATCAAATGAAATAAAAAATACATGGAAATGCTAAGGAAATTGCAAAATGCCATGCAAATGGTAGTTATTATTAGAAGTAGTCTTAATTTCCAGAAATTATGCTCTTCTGTTTTGGAGAGGTCTTGTTCTAAAACTTTAGTTCTTCATTACTACATTAGAAGAAGGCACTTATGCAGAAAATCGTATGCACGATGACTCAATTTTATCGAAAATTTCTCTTCTTTGTTTTTAGAAATTCATGTTTAATGGTAGCTTTAAAATCACAGTGAAATTTCAAGTACTTAACAGAACCATCAAAGTTTTTTTTAAAAAATCATTTCTGTAATATTTCATATTCAGAATAATTTCATAGGTTGAGTTGGTGGGGCAAATTCTCAAGGTGAAAATCTGAAGGTGAATTCTATTTTTGTCTAATAATAGAATAGCTTTGCTATCAGGTAAGCCTGTATATTTGAAATGTGTTTTCCCTCACATTTATGAAAGCAAACAGGTTTTTAACTCCAAGTTACAGATAAATGCATGACATTTTGCAAGCTCCAAAATGATTAGATTTTCTAGTTATCAAAGGTTTTATCTTAAGGGTACTGACAAACGTGCAAAAACAGCAAGCCTGGCCCTGTTCTTTATAAACACAAGGACATTTGATTTTCCAATACCTGTTAGAATCTGTTTTGACAGATCTTGCCAAGAGGCCAGCTTCATCAACAATATCAAACCGTTCAGAGATGAGTTCTCTGAAGACGTTACAGATTTATTGTGGATTCTTCTGCCTACTTTGGTGAGATCTTTATCCTTCTCAGTTTGAAATTCCAAACCACCTTTAGGAAAATAACCTTGGCTCAGCTAGGTATGTCATAAAAATATTTAGCTTTGAAAAAGGATAAGTACACATTAGGCCAGATATAAGGACATAATGCTGACTCTTTACCCCTACAGACCTTTTTTTTTTTTAAGCATTATCAAGATACTTTAATTTAGGTAGTTAATATTCATAGTTCAGAGAACCTTTATATGTGTTGTTAAAATACAAAGAGTTTGACCAGCTGGTCTTTTTGAACCTTCATATCATTAAGTTTGTCTTTGCTTATTTTTTCTAGCTTCTCAAGCTCTTAACACAGTCTGCCTCCTGTTTTGTATCTGTGATTGAAGCCACCAACCATGAACTCTTCTGACTTTCTGCATTACAGCCTTCCCACCTTCCCTAAACACAACATAGCTACCTTCTCATCCATGTTTACCTCCTCAAGTCTCAGAAGGTTAGCGTGTTTCTCCTATTTAAGGAAAATTCCTTAATTTTTGCTTCTAGTTTCATTTATCCCTTTTCTGCTATGGTCTGGATCCAAAATTTTACCATGCCCTCTGGCTTGAGCCTCTTACTTTCTATTGTTTTCTCCCACTGACTGAGCATGCTTGAGTATTTTTATCAATTTAATAGGAAAGTCCTTGACCCTGCAACTCATTCTAGTTATTGGCCCTTTGTTCTCCTTTTTAAAACTAGACTTGAAGAAATTCACACCTTCCTTGAATCCTCAACCCACTCCAGTCTGACCTCATACAGCCTTTGCTCCCCCGCCTTTTCTAAGAACCAATGGCCTTGGGTTACTACAGTCAGTGCAGACATTTCTCTTTGACTTGTGTGTGTGCTGCATTATTGCCATGACCCTTGGTAGGATTCCTGCAACTTTTAACTCTCTACCTTCCTTCGTGCCCTTCCACTAACCTCTCCAGCTTTCCCTTGGGTTCCTTTGAGAACTCTTCCTGTCCCTCCCTTAAACTATAGCGTTCCTCAGGACTGTAGCTTCAGCCCACTCTTTCTTCATACTGCATATTCTCACTGTGTGATTGCAAGACTTAGTTAACACAGCATTGATGGCTCGCAAATCTGTGTCAGCCTTCAGTTTTCAGACTTGAGTGTTCAGTAGCTGGCTTCACATCTGTCATCCATTGAGTGATCGATTCGTCAGTATTCTAAGTCTCTACTATCATCAGACTCTGTCATAAAAGACTGAGTAATGAAAATATAGATTTTGTTGTATCAGTGGGAATAGTGGAGGGAAAAATCACATAGTGACACCATGGTGAATCGTGTACTCTTGAGAGAAGCAAGCAAAGGGTGCTGTGAACACAGAGTGGTAGGGACAAGCACTGGTTCTTAGGGCTTTTGGGGATGTTATCTTTGAGAACTTAATTAAGCATGCAGGAAGAGAGATCCTTTCCTTCATTTCTCTTACATTTCTTACTTTAGTCACTCAGTCACCTAAATCAAAAACCTTAAGAGTTAATCTTGGCTCCTCTGTCACGTTCAGTTTTCAGTTGGGCTCCAAGCCCTGCTCATTTTAGTCCCTAGATAAGCCTCAAGTCTAGCCCTCTTCCTCATCCGTACTGCCTGTGTCCTGATTCAAGGCCTCATCGTATGTCACCTGCAGTATTGCAGTAGACTCACAAATGTTGATCCCTTTGGATCACCTTTCCAAGGCCAGCAGGATAGTATAGCAAAAATGGGCATCTGACCTTGTCACTGCTCTGCTTAAAAATCTCTTATCACTTTCAGCAGATGTTCTCAAACCACTGATCAGAATCCTAGGGGTGGGGTACCTCTAAATCTGTCTCTATTTATCGGGCGCTGGCCCCACCCCCACAGATTCTGATTCTGTAGAGCTGCTGGGCTAGAGCCTGTGTTTTTAAGTTCCGTGAGAGATTTCGATGCCTGACCAGATTGAGAAACCTCCAACCTACTAGGATCAAGTCTGACTGAGCCCCACTGCCTGGTGCATGAGACCCTTCGTGACCTGGCTTTAGCTAAGTATTTGGCCACATTTCCCACCATGCCCTGTGCCACACTTTACCCTCACATTCCAGCAATATTGAAGGATGCGCTCCCTTACCATCGTGCCATTTCATGTCTCCCTACGTTTGTCCCTGCTGTATTCTTTACCTAAAATAAGTACCCTACTCTTTCTCTTGGCCTGAAGAGGTATCCCTTCCTTTGTTTCCATGGTAGCTATCAGTGTTTCTGTGGTAGCTATCAGTGCACAGTGCGATGTTTACCATTTATTTCTGACTCTCTAATCCTCTTTCATATTACGTGTCAATTTATCATTAAAGATTGCATTAGCGAGTTCAGCTTTAATATCTTATAACGTATATAAACAAGGTTTTGCTTTTTTCCCATGTGACCTTTATTTTAATTTACTTTCATTTAAGGAAAAGTATAATTTATCAACAAGTGTATTTTTAAGTGACATGTTTAGTTTTGAAACCGAATCCATATTAAAATGTAGTTTGCTGTTTAACGATGTTACAGTGTCAGAAATAGGCCACAACAACTACTTTCAGTGGCTCAGAGTTTGGGATTCTTGCACTTTGCATTTGAAGTAAGCTAATTAAATTTTATAATTTTTATGTTTGTAAAAGACAAATAAGAAAGGTCTGCATATGTTGTTTGTAAGCAGTTTTCTGCAAGTAATTTATTTGGGATGTAGATGGTCTTGATTCTCAATAAGTCAGAAGCCAAGTTGATAAATTATCACTATATTTCTGCTTTTGAATGTTGGATTTTGAAATACTAGATTCATCTTGATTAGATACATATAATTTTTGGATCTGATGGGGAGAGTATGACAGGACTTTACAGAGGTGTCATTTCAAAGATGTCAAAATCTGTTTGGTCTTGGTATAATGGGTGTAAATTACAGAAGAGAACTACAAATTTAAAATGTTACAGTGGTCAAAACCACCACCATCTAGCCTTGGTTACAATACTGACTGTGCTGCCTGAGTCATGAGCACATTCATCTGATTTCCACTAAAAGAAAGCATCTTTAGTTATACTATTTACTGACTTTTCAAAAATCACAATTCTATTTTTTAATATTTTTTATTAGCATATTCATTATTATAAATCATACTTATTCTTTGTGCCCCTTATCCAGTACCTCTTCCCCTCTAATAACCATAGATTTATTCTCTCCTTTTGATAGATTAACTGTGTCTCTGTAGATTTGTTGTCTAGATGATCTGTCTAGTACTGAGAGAGGTATGTTCAGGTCCCCCACTGTTACTATATAGTAGATACTTCTTCTGTTACTCTGGAGTGTGCTCTGTGGAGAGAGAGGATCTCTCTTCTTTTTTTTTTTTTTTTTTTTTTTTTCCCCTGG
>NW_007732233.1:0-12796 GCF_000696425.1 Galeopterus variegatus | reverse complement strand
TTTTTTTTTTTTTTTTTTTTTGTTCTCCGCTGGTGACTCTCCTTGTGTCAGTGCAGTTGAGAGTCTGGCGCACCATCTGCATGGTGGCTGTGACTACTGCTGTAGCGACTAGAGGCTTTTGCGGCAGCCATGGCAATTGTGGTGGCTATGGTGGGCTACCCACGTGGAAATGGTGTTTTTGGTATGCTCTTTACCTGGTTGTGGCTGAGTTTGGCTTCCCCCCACTCCTGCCTCAGGACCTGGGCAAGGTCCTGGGGTGGTGGCAGCAGCATGCCTGGTTGCAGCTGGGCTCAGCTTCTCTGTTTAAACCTCATTCTCCAAGCCCCAGAAGTTGATGAACTCTAATTGAGACTCTCTGGCTTGAGATTTGAATTCTGTGCAACTCCAAATAAGTTATTCAACCTCTGTAAACTCTAGTTTGCTTTATTGTAGAATACAGACTATACTGTTCCATCTTCCTCACAGTGTTGTTGTAAGTATTAAATGGTGCTTACCACAATCACTTGATAAATGGTAGTTCTATTATTATTATTACATTTGAAAATTAGCATCTGTTTATTTGTAAACTTCTGGAGTCCATGACTTTTTAATATTTGTATCTCTTATATCTAGCCTAGAGTCTAATATACAATTGTGATTCACTGTTTGCTAAATCGAATGAAACATAAATATCCCACCAAAAGGAAAACAGATGTATTCAGCAGTGGAACACCAGAAGGGGAACCAAAAGGGAAAATAAAAAGGGGAAATGGAAAGGTTTGTTGAGGGTATTGAAGACTGACTGTGCCTGCCTGAGTCTCTCAAGCTAAATGAGCCTTCTTTTCCGGGCCTCAGTCTTGCTCCCCTCTGCTTGGTCTTATGCTGTGCCAGATAGGCCATCTGGGCCTAGACGTAAGAGAACATTCTTTCATTGTTTCTCTAATAGGCTCAGCATTGATAAACCCAACTTTTGTGATTAAATTGTACTGGGTGCTAAGTTTTCCATTGTCTGTTGTGCTAGAGATAGCAGTCGAGGCCTCTAAGTGCTGTGTAATCTAAGGTTATATTATATGGGGATTATATTTTTGGTATTTATTCGAATCCAGACATCATTTTTCTTGTGTTTTATCTTCCAAGTCTTAACGCATAATACCACACTTATTTCCTTGGCTACTTTTATAAAGTTTTATTTATTTATTTATTTTTTAAAGGATGACCGGTAAGGGGATCTCAACCCTTGGCCTGGTGTTGTTAGCACCACGCTCAGCCAGTGAGCAAACCGGCCATCCCTATATAGGATCCGAACCCGTGGCCTTGGTGTTATCAGCACCGCACTCTACCGAGTGAGCCACGGGCTGGCCTTATAAAGTTTTAAAAAATGTAATGTTTGCTATATGTCCCCTGAGTTTCTACTGCTGGAAATCATGTGTATCTGTTTTATTGTGTTTTGTTTTCAACATAACACAGGCTACCTTCATTAAGGAGGGCAATGGGTATATGAGAATATGTTTGAATTTATGTATTGCTGTATTTGCCAGCAAGGACCTAGACTTGCCACTGTCAAGAACTAAAGTTGTGTGTGTTTATTATATGTATATTAGATTATATGTGTGTGTAGTTTTAAGTTTAAGCAGATTCAATTAGAATTTCCATTGGCCATTTCATTGCAGTGTACCTTTCTGGCGATCATGTTTTGATTGTTTTTAAATGTATTATTCTAATAGAAATAGATCAGAACAAATGATATTCAAGAATAGGGATCATGAAGTAGTGCGTATTTATATGAAGAATGTATTTTTTTATTTTACTAGGACATTCTTTTAAGGTCTTTAAGTACTAAAAGAAAATCCTTAATGTAGGAATGCTTTTTTTTTTTTTACCTTATGGCTTAGCAAAAGCTAAGTATATTCTTTTGTTAATTATAGTTTTCTAGTCTACCAGGAGTTTTCTTTATGTATAATATTTTTTGCTTTACTATCTGATCCCATTTTTAGAAGTCTTTAGAAATGTATTTACTAAAACTTCTACTTGTCTGGGTAAATCATCCAATTTTATGTGAATCAAATTAGAGATTGTATTTTTATAAAGGACTTTTGAAAATAGTAACATTTTGTTTAAGGATCTGCTATTATTTGTGATGTATTTCCTGCCTTTTTTAGTGGATGATGCTGGCAAAATAGAACATGATGGTTCCTCTGGAATTACCATGGATGCAGAGTCTGAAATTGATCCTTGTAAAGTGGATGGCACTTGCCCCGAGGTCATCAAAGTGTACATTTTTAAAGCTGACCCTGGAGAGGATGACTTGGGTAAGAGGAAGCCTTCAGCACGTTATACATCCTGATCCAAACTCTTCAACCGATTACTTTTAGGTTATTTAGATTGAGAACATTTGAAATCTTTTTTGAAGATAACTTTTAATCAAGAATTTCATTGTAAAAATAGAAAAATATGTAAAAAGGTATGTGAGAAGAAACAGGTGGAAATGAGGTTTTTAAATAAATTCTTGGAGCTGTCCTCTTCCCTGATAGGTGGGACTGTAGACATTGTGGAGAGTGAGCCTGAAAATGATCATGGAGTTGAACTACTTGATCAGAACAGCAGTATTCGTGTTCCCAGGGAAAAGATGGTTTATATGACTGTCAATGACTCTCAGCAAGAAGATGAAGATTTAAGTAAGTAGGTGGCCTTTTTGTGGGAGAAAATTTTAAGTTTCTGGAGCTTTTTTTTCTAATGGCCAGTATATGAAGAAAACAAGTAGCATTATTTTAGAGATATTATGCTGTCATATTCCAAGGGAAACATCAGTGATTCTTTATGGATGCTTAGAATGTTTCTTTAAAACCAAATTATAGATCTCCATACCAGCCAGCTGCCAAAAAAACAAACCAAGAAAAAGAAACATTATGGTGAAAGCCAAGAAATGAATGATTCATTCAACAAATATTTATTGAGTGCTTACTATGTGAAAGCTCTATTCTAAGTGTGTAATATTTGGACCATCTTTTCTGTTTCTCTATTAACTGAATTCAAATAAAAGTTTCTTTCCTGTGATTACCATAAACCTGGCCACAAAAGTTTGTATAACTTTTTACTCAGATGTTGCTGAAATTGCTGATGAAGTTTATATGGAAGTGATCGTAGGGGAGGAGGATGCTGCAGCAGCAGCAGCAGCCGCTGCCGTGCATGAGCAACAACTAGACGACAATGAAATCAAAACCTTCATGCCGATCGCGTGGGCGGCAGCTTACGGTAAGTCACATAGCAGCTCTTAGCATTGATTGAGTTGATTTTTGAACATGAATTCACGATTGAGACATGGTTTCTGGGGTTTTAGGTTTCAGAAATCTGAAATACCAGTACCCTATAAGGATTATTTGATTTAAGCAAGAGTAGAGGAAGATTATAAAGTGTACTTTTTGTCTTTTATTTTTAACAGGAATTTCCTTCATGTGTATATTACGTAGAAAGAAATACTACAAGAAGTACACAGGCTTTCAAGCTGAAACTTTTCATCTTGATTATATCTGGCCCATGACTTTACAATTTGGGAGATAACAAGGGAGTCTATGGGGCAAAATGCTGAACATGTGTTTTAGCTTTGGAAGCTAGGCATTTTCTATGGTCTCATTATAATAAATGTGCTCATAAAATCCATTACCTAGAATGGGGAGTTTCTGTCATTCATGAGTATCATGGCTTACTTGTCATTGTTGTAGTTAATAAAGAATTCCTAATTCCTTATAATTTATAATACTGTATAATTTTGTTTTTTAATGCACATTGTTAGGTAATAATTCTGATGGAATTGAAAACCGGAATGGCACTGCAAGTGCCCTCTTGCACATAGATGAGTCTGCTGGCCTCGGCAGACTGGCTAAACAAAAACCAAAGAAAAGGAGAAGACCTGATTCCAGGCAGTACCAAACAGGTGAGGGCACACAAGTTCCATGGCACAGAGTGCTCTGCGAGCTCTCAGATAAACCTCTAGTATGTATCCACAGGGGTGTTGTGATGGCATTTGAGCTCCTAGACCACATGTAGCTTTTGTGTATTGAATTTGAAAATATAATTTTCAGAATTCAGTGATATTCATGAATGATTTCCTTGGATAGAAAGAAACAGGAAATGGTTCAAACATAGATGGGAAGAATTCAAAACTCAGATGATTTTTATGTGGAAATGAAATCCCTCAAATATGTTAACAAGCATCAACTTTTTAAAAAATAAATATATTTAAAGAATCTAATTATGTCAGCATATAGCTGGCATAATTTGCAGAGCAGCAGGATAAGTACTTCAGCTCATATGACATTCCTGTCTATTCTTGTATACCAATGTGCATATTAAAGTTTTATGGCTATATTTAAGCTTTACTGTAAATTAACATAAATTATGGTTTTTGGAATAACCAAAGAAGAGATTTTGATTACGAAACTTTATTTTTATGAAAAATTTCCCACCAAATTCTAAATTGATATGGCTTTAATTGCTAGTTGATAGAAGTTACATATTTATTCATTAATTTTGTTAAACTGGAGGGAGTGAGGTTGATACAGTCCTACTGAAGTTTCCAGACCAGGTTCTCTTTATGACTAGGTTGCTATGTCTCTTATGTTACATGATGGTAAAAGGAATGTTTAGCAGTGAATAGCCTAAGTTAGGAGTCCTTGACCAATACTGTTCAGAACAGAAACTTTAAATTCTTAAACCAAAACAGAATTTGGTTTGATCATGCTTCCTTCTTTTCCTTTCTTAGCAATAATTATTGGCCCTGATGGACATCCCTTGACTGTCTATCCTTGCATGATTTGTGGGAAGAAGTTTAAGTCGAGAGGTTTTTTGAAAAGGCACATGAAAAACCATCCTGAACACCTTACCAAGAAAAAGTACCGCTGTACTGACTGTGATTACACTACCAACAAGAAGATAAGTTTACACAACCACCTGGAGAGCCACAAGCTGACCAGCAAAGCAGAGAAGGCCATTGAATGCGATGAGTGTGGGAAACATTTCTCTCATGCTGGGGCTTTGTTTACTCACAAAATGGTGCATAAGGAAAAAGGAGCCAACAAAATGCACAAGTGTAAATTCTGTGAATATGAGACAGCTGAACAAGGGTTATTGAATCGCCACCTTTTGGCGGTCCACAGCAAGAACTTTCCTCATATTTGTGTGGAGTGCGGTAAAGGTTTCCGTCACCCATCAGAGCTCAAAAAGCACATGCGAATCCATACTGGGGAGAAGCCGTACCAATGCCAGTACTGCGAATATAGGTCTGCAGACTCTTCTAACTTGAAAACGCATGTGAAAACTAAGCATAGTAAAGAGATGCCATTCAAGTGTGACATTTGTCTTCTGACTTTCTCGGATACCAAAGAGGTGCAGCAACATGCTCTTATCCACCAAGAAAGCAAAACACACCAGTGTTTGCATTGCGACCACAAGAGTTCGAACTCAAGTGATTTGAAACGACACATAATTTCAGTTCACACGAAGGACTACCCCCATAAGTGTGACATGTGTGATAAAGGCTTTCACAGGCCTTCAGAACTCAAGAAACACGTGGCTGCCCACAAGGGTAAAAAAATGCACCAGTGTAGACATTGTGACTTTAAGATTGCAGATCCGTTTGTTCTAAGTCGCCATATTCTCTCGGTTCACACGAAGGATCTTCCGTTTAGGTGTAAGAGATGTAGAAAGGGATTTAGGCAACAGAATGAGCTTAAAAAGCATATGAAGACACACAGTGGCAGGAAAGTGTATCAGTGTGAGTACTGTGAGTATAGCACTACAGATGCCTCAGGCTTTAAACGGCACGTTATTTCCATTCATACGAAAGACTATCCCCACCGGTGTGAGTACTGCAAGAAAGGGTTCCGAAGACCTTCAGAAAAGAACCAGCACATAATGCGACATCATAAAGAAGTTGGCCTGCCCTAACAATACTTCTACAGACATTTGTAGAGATATTGGCCTTGAAACAGAAAATTCATTTTAAAGCCAAACAATCTTGTTCACATACAATACTGTATATTGATTTATGCTGTGTACAAATAGAATTATTGCTTCTAGTTGATTTTTATTTTACATTTTGTTCAATAGTGTGTTCTGAATTCTATTCAGTTTGTTTAACAAATGGGGAAAAGCAGCAACAAGCTAGTTGCTTTTAATGAAGTAATCCCTGATTCTATATTGAATTTTTCTGTCTTAGAAGTTTTATATTTATTTAAACATTTACCTTGCTTACGTTGATGGTACTCTTCTAAGACCATTTAACTTAAGGTAACTTTAGATTGGTAACTCTGAAAATATTCATGTTGGCTCATTTTTTTTTTTTCCCTTTGAATTTCTCACATTGAAATTGTCAGAGACATTCTACTATTATGAATGGGAGATTTTTTGGTCAGGTCTAATTATCATAACATGGAAGTCATTTACTTGTCTTGCTTAATATTTTCAGACCTGGAAATTTATAATAAATTTATAGTATTTTCACAAGACAGCGAAAGTTTCCATTTGACCTTTTGCGTCCCTGGCATCACTGAGTAAAGAGCAGTGGCTGGGTTCGTCTTTTCATTTTGTTCAGCAGACAAAATACACTTCTTTTGGCTTTCTTTGGACTATTTACATCTTTTGTCAGCATAGCAAGCTTTTAGAAAACCTTCCTGAAAATTTTTGCTTGATCCTGTTGTATTTTGATTATTCTGTCTGTGCTGCTTTGTCTTGGAATGGTTATGTGCTGCAAATGAGACTTACTGAGGACTGCATTTTGGAATCTCCTAGAGGTAACTTGTGGCTCATAGGATCTTTTGCAACTTTATATATGTAAATGTACCCTGAATTATATATACGCATATATATAAACATGTATCTGTGTGTATTGCTTATTTTACATATTTATACACACAACCCCAAGTAGTAGTTGTTTAAAATCTATAATGAAAAGTATTAAATTTACAGTAACATGGAAGATCCAGGGATGCATGAGAGCATTTTGTAAGTCATGCTCGTCAGAGAGACTACTCAGGTGAAGAATTAGAAGGAAAATAAGGACACTAGTATTTTTAAAGAGTAAAGGTATTTTCTTTTAAATATCTTTAGTAACTGAAAAATAGAAGCTAAGATGTTTCTAGATAGAATGTTTTCATACACTTTCAGCTCCATGCCTTTATATTTTTCTGAAAAGCTAATGAGTATCCAGACGCGACTCCTTCAGTTCTCTCTGAGAAGCCAGAGAGAGAACTGTGTCTCACAGTGAGGGGACAGAGAGGAAGCAATGGCTCTGTGGACCAGAATGGGTGCTAATTCTTACTTACGCTTGGCAAGTTCAGCCTGCTCTGTTATTTCTTAGACAGGTAATAGTTAGCAAACGTTAACATCAAGTTGGCTTTGATTAGAAGATAAAAGTGTGTTTTAAGTGCGTAAGGAAAGTCTGAGGCCTTATTTGGAACATGCCAAGTCTTTCACAGTTTTTTTTTTCTTTGAGAGTTGGCATTTTGTAACAAATAGGTCTGAGTCAGTCATAAATTTGTAAACTGAACTTGGTTAATTAGAATTTGGTTGTGTTAAGATGGATCTTGGTGAACAGAAAACAGTTTTGAGGGTCCCTTAAATTGCCTATTGGCATATATGTATCTGGCATGTCATGGGAGATTTAGAAATTTTCTTCCCACTCGATAGCTGCCTTGCCACCTCATTATGGTGCTCCATTCCCTTCGTGCCGTTAGGTTTTTACCTTTCATCTTTCTCTTTTCCATTGATGTTTGTATTCAAGAGTTATATTTATAGGGTTAGAAATCTAAATATTTGGTGTTAGGCAAGCCTCTGAAGTGCTAGATTGATTTAGTTTAGTTCTAAATCAAGTGCTTTAGGCTGGCCTGAACTCCAACCTGAATGCCAGTTAAAGCCAAGGCATGGGTTTTCCTAGCCAGTCCCTTGGAATTCCTGTACCCTTTTAGCCCCCATAACGTGCTTTTTAAAAAACATTGATATACAACTGTGTGATTCTTTGCCCTGCTATTCTTGAAAGCTCTGCCTGTTTTTTTGTGAGAACCTTAAAAATCTCCCTTAATTTTTATTTTTCTTAGAAATGATGTAAAACACTTAAGTGAAAGTGGAAATTTATTGATTTTAAAAGTCCTGTAAAATTAATACAGAAAATATAAGTGATTGGATCATTTAATTATATTTTTTTAAATAAACTGAAAGATAAAGAACACAACACTTTACATACTTTATATTTCTCTTACATAATCTGGAATCATACACAGTTCTTTTTAAAGCACAATATTGAAACCTTTAAAAGGTATTTAAGGGTTTGGTCAAGTCAATATGATAAAACGTATTTGTCTGTATAAAGAAAATGAAACTGTAGTCACTGTTATGTACTGACATTAGTTACAACCTAGTTTTAATTCTTAAAACAATTTTGATTAGCAAAGCTAAAATAAAATGGGTGTTTCAGTTAAATGTTTTAAAGAGGTACAGATTTTTACAAGGACATAATATAAATTATTGTTCTGTAGAAATATCCTATTAAATATTGTATGTCCCTCCCTCTGTACACTTTGTAAAAAAAAAAGTAAAATACATAAAAAGAAAATCATATAGGGATGTGTGACATTATTGTAATTGTGTACTTGAGAATAATGTGCAAAAATAAAAATCAGAATATTTTCCTGTTAATGTTTAGTCTATTTGATACCAGTACTAAGTTAATGCTTTTTCTTAAGAAAAAAAAAAATGTACAGTTTTTGTAACCTAATAAACATCAAAAGCAGTGGATTATTTTCATTCCCCCATTTCTTAATTCCTTTTATGCAGCAGTGGAATGCAAAATGCTTGATTGCTTTGAATTTTGTGACTTGGATGCAAATACTGATAATATTTCAGTCCTGTGAATTTACAAGTAATATTTCAGAGAAGTTAAGAGGTGATTGGTGAGTCCTTTGATGAGCATGTCCTTGAAATTCATTTTTTTCTTTTATCTTCATAAAGGATTTGTTTTATTAGCATCTTCAGTTCCCTTGAGATAAATTACCCATGCATAAAGTGGTTTTTGAGAGCACTTAAAGTTCATTTCGGTATCAATTCACAGCACGTTTAATCAGTGGGGACTGTCACCACCTCCACTGCAGAAGCCCTACCCTCAAGTTACCCCTTTGTGCCCAGTTTGGAGGGCTCTAGTAGATGCTAACATAGTAGAAAATGATCATTGTCATAGTAAAAATCAGAAGTTAGGTGAAAGTTACCAGGAGTCAAAAGAGAGAGAATCACACCATCTTTGATTTTGAAGATGAGACTGCAGTTCTTCAGCTGGAGGAGCAAGGGTTTGCCTAATAGTTGAAACAGTAAATAATCAGAACTTGAGATAAAGATAAGAACATGGTGAATGTCACTGTCTGGACCCATCTAGAAACAGAGCCATAGCATGCTGCAAAATTTAATTGTAACAGGATGCCTGACAAATGACATCTAACCAGTCTGTGATCCCAAACAGTCAGATAACGTGCTACTTAAACTTCTCTAGGTATCTCAGTATTAACAATTTCCTTTATTTCCCACAAACTGTAGGATTCGTGTAAGGAAAAGCACGACCAATCAATATCTTAAAGGGATGATATTTCAGAGCAGTGGTTTTCAAAATGTGGCCTGGCAGCATCGTAATTACCTGGGGCTTTCTTAAAGATACGAATTCTCAGCCCCACCCCAGTCCACTGAATTGGGAAACGGGGTGTGGGATACAGTGTTCTGTGTTTGAACATGTTCTCCACGTAACTCTGGTGCATGCTCAAGTTTGAGAAACACTTTTAGAGCACTTAAGGAACTTCAAAGATTACTGGTGCAACATTTTGTGTGATAGATGAGAAAATCACAAAAAGCCAGAACTAAGCAGTGGAGGTAAAATAGGACTCAGTGCAAACCTTCGGTTTATGCTTTTTAAAGTGCGAGCCTGGTAGTCAATAAGTATATCTTTTAATGCCTCCCATAGTTACATTCCTCAAAGGTAAATACTAGAATCAAAGGAAGATTCGGCAAGTAAAAGAGGGGTGTGTGTGTGTGTGTGTTTGATTGGCCCAGGCTTACTTAAGGAATTCGTATCCAAAAAAAACATTTTTCCACATTCTGCAACTGTTTAGAAAAGGTCAAAATTAAGTTTGCCTTATGGATTTATTTTATCTTTTGTTTCATGTATACATTGTTTGCCTTTTTCATAAAATAATTCTTGGATTTGTTATGTATTCCTGTTATTTCTGACATCTTTGCTATTGTAAATAAATTCCTATTTTATTTTAAGTTACCCTAGTGGAGTATTGGCTATAGACAAGGCATACACGCACATGCACACTCACACACACATGGAAATCAGGAGACTTAAATCACACAGTTAATAAACTCCTAACTTGCTACAAGGTGGAAGTAGTGTGACCCCTTTGGTAGTTTAGCACTTCTAGCACCGAGGAACACATCACTGTTGCATATAGGTACAGCACCTGTACCTACTTGCGTTTTAAATCATTTTCTGACTTCCGAAATGAAAATACTTAGTCCATCAAGTTTGAGGTCAAAATCAAGAATTATTTTTCTCTACTTGGCTTTTCCTATTCAATTGGTCTCCTGTGTTACTTAGATTTGCTAGTATTGGTGAACACAAAAGATTTGGCATTGTAGTGACCTGCTAACAGCTACCTGTTAATTGCAAAGCCACTAGAATACTTTGGTGCTGAGAACCTGCTTAGGAATTCTAGATGGCATTTAGCTAATGAACTACCACAGAAATATCTAAACATGTTGACTGGAATTATAGAATAGTTAACTAGACCTATATCATTCTGCTTTCCAAGATAGGCCTGTTTGTGTTTGTCCTTTATGCTTGTGTTTAGCTTTAAATACAGAACCCACTTCCTTTGCCTGAGATTCTTCGAAATAAGGGGAGGTATTGCAAAGCCATCTGTTGGGGTGTTGGAGGTTCTAATCATACCTGTTCTCCACTCTGGGTTCTAATCACACTGAAAATAGACACAAGAAACCACCAGTTCAGTAAAGATGGATTGGGAGACCCAGAGGCTGAGATGGATCTACCTTCAATCTATTTCTTCCCGATCTCAGCCTTGGCTGGTGCAGCCAGTCACTCGGAAGTCCTCGGGCCCATTGTCCACTCCTCCACGAGGCAGAGAGACTAGTTGGTCCACTGGAGAAATAGAGCATCCTCTAAAGCCCTGCCAGGCTGGGACACAGGGAATGGGGAGGGAGTTCCCTTATATCATCCTAATAAAATAAAGGTTATTCCAATTCTAGGTTGCCCTCTGGCATTAAGCACACCAGTGAAATGTGAGGTTTTCCCCTTTAGCCTTGTATATTTGTGTCTATTTCCCCCCTATTGCTTTTTACTGCTCCCTCTTGAAGTGGTGATTGTGATAGACTTTTAAAGGTTTAGTTCTTGTTTTTCTCAAGTCAGCATGCTTTAATTGTCCTTCCACAAAACAATTTTTAAAGGACAAATTTACTTACTTTACAAACATGGAAATCTTGCAACTTGTTTTTATTCCATGCTTTTGTAACAAAAATTGGAAAATGTTCACCCACATTGCCACCTTCTTTATCAAAGGTGTTATCTTTGTTCTCTTCCAATCTTAATCCATACACATAAATCTTTTATCGTTGTGTAACTACAGCATCGATTCTATTCTGGATTCAGTGATTTTCTTTTCAAACATCAAGTGTATTTCTATATCTATCAGTTGACATTAAACATTTTTTATGCACATTTAAAAAATTTCTATTTTATCAATATACAATGTGGTTCAATATTGTGGCCCATTACTGAAACCTCCCTCCCCCCTCCCTCCCAACAACCTCATATCTGTTCGCTTGTTGTAACAACTTCAAGAAATTGTGATTGTTGTGTCTTCTTACCCCCTTAGTTTATTTGCATATTTATTTATTTTTAGCTCCCACAAATAAGTGAGAACATGTGGTATTTCTCTTCCTGTGCCTTACTTGTTTCACTTAATATACTTTTCTCTAGATCCATCCATGTTGTTGCAAATGGCAGTATTTCTTTCTTTTTTATAGCATAGTAGTATTCCATTGTGTAGATATACCACAGTTTCCATATCTACACATCTGATGATGGACATTTGGGCTGGTTCCAACTCTTAGCTATTGTAAATAGTGCTGCAGTGGACATTGGAGAACAGGTATACATTTGACTTGATGATTTTCATTCCTCTGGGTGTATTCCCAGCAGTGGGATAGCTGGGTCACATGGTAGACCTATCTGCAATTATTTGAGGAACCTCCATACCATTTTCCATAGAGGCGGCACCATTTTGCAGACCCAGCAACAGCGTATGAGGGCTCCTTTTCCTCTGCAACCTCACCAGCATTTATCATTCACAGTCTTTTGGATATTAGCCATCCTGACTAGGGTGAGACGGTATCTCAGTGTGGTTTTGATTTGCATTTCCCGAATGCTGAGTGATGTTGAGCATTTTTTCATGTGTCTGTTGACCATTCATATATCTTCCTTTGAGAAGTGCCTATTTAGTTCATTTGCCCATTTTTTTTCTCCTTTGTTTTGTCTTTTTTACTGACTGGTAACGGGATTGCAACCCTCAGTGTTGCGCCCGCACTGCGCTCAGCCAGTGAGCGGGAACTGGTCTCCACATGGGATCTGAACCCTCGGCGGGAGCGCCGCCGTGCTCCCAAACGGTGCACTCTCCAGTGCACCACCGGGCCGGCCCAATTTGCCCATTTTTTTTTTTCGTTAAATTTTTATTTTGTCAATATACAATGTATATGATTATTATGG
>NW_007732232.1:131738-138116 GCF_000696425.1 Galeopterus variegatus | reverse complement strand
CAGCACAGCGCACACTTCTCAGGCTCGCTCTGTCCTCTGGCACGCCCATTCCAGACCCGTCGCCATCTTGCTCCTGACATTGGAGTATTCTGATGTTGTCTGTAAACTTACTTTACTAATGAGTTATGTACCTTCAAATGTTTTCTTGCTGCTCCTTAGCATCTTATTTCAGATTGAAGAACACCCTTTAGAATTTTTTTTAAGGCTAGTATAGTGTTGATGAATTGCCTTAGCTTTGTTTGTCTGGGAAAGACTTTATTTCTCCTTCATATTTCAAGGTTAGTTTTGCTGGATACAGATTTCTTGGCTGATCATCTTTTTCCTTCAGCACTCTGATTATATTATCCCATTCTCTTCTGGAATGTAGTATTTCTACTGAAAAATCCACTGAGAGATGTATTGAGGCTCTGATGAATGTTGTATATTTCTTTCCCCTTGCTGCTTTCAGTATTCTTTCTTTGTCTTTGGTTTTTGACCATTTGATTATAATGTAGCCTAGGGTGTCCGTCCTTAAATTGAATTTAATTCAGCTGGTGCCCTCTGAGCTTCCTGTACTTGGATTCTGTCATCTTTCTTTATAATTGGGAAATTTTCAGTCATTATTTTCCTGAATATGCTTTCTACATCTCTTCTTTTTTCCTCTTCTGCCAATTATGCAGAAGTTATTGCCCTTGATGGAGTCCCATATTTCCTATATATCTGTTTCATTTTTACTTATTTTTTCTTTTTGCTCCTCTGATTTGTTAATTTCATATGCTCTGTGTTTGAGCTTACTGATTCTTTCCTCAGTTTGGTTAAGTCTGTTGTTGGAGATTTCTATCAAGTTTTTCATTTAGATAATGTGCTCTTTATTTCTAGAATATCTATTTTATTTAAAAATTAATTCAATTTCTTTGTCAAGTTTCTCATTCTATTCCTGGATTGTTTTCCAGATATCATTTAATTTCCTATCTGTATCTTGTGACTCCCTAAACATCCTTGTATTAGTCTGTTTCTGTTGCTTATAACATTAATACCTGAAACTGGGTGATTTATGAAGAAAATGAAATTTATTGGTTATAGTTTCAGAGGCTGGGAAGTCCAAAATCCAGGGAGCACATCTGGTGAAGGCCTTGGTGGTGGAAACAGTGACCTAGGGGACTCACATGGTGGAGAAGAGAGAGAAAGACTCTCTCATGCTCTTATTTTAAAGCTCTCAGAACCATTCCCATGACCACCATATTAATCCATTCATTAGGTCATGGTCCTCAGAATCGGATCACTTCTTCAAGGCTCCACCTTTCAATTAGTATAATAGGATATCCCACCTTCTTAACAGTCACAGTGGGGATTAATCTTGTAATGCACAATTAAATCCATATCAACTTTTAAGAGAGTTATTCTCAGTTTTCTGTCAGACATTTCATAAATCCTCTGTTCCTCTGGGTCTCTTGCTGATGCTTTTTGATTTCTTTTGTTGGTGTCATATTTCTGTGTTCTTTCTAGATCCTTGTGTCCTTATGTTGATTCCTGGGCATTTGAGGAGACTGCTATCTCTTCTAGATTTATAGGTGTTCTTTGGTGGTGTTAGACCTTTACTGGTTAATATCTGAGCTTTGTTTCTGGTCTCTGTTTTTTTCTTCTTCCAGTTTTGTGGTTTATTATTATTATTATTATTTTTTCCTTTTTGTCTTTTTTTTTACTGACTGGTAACGGGATCACAACCCTCGGTGTTGCGCCCGTACCGGGGACCGGCAACGGGATCGCAAACCTCGGTGTTGCGCCCGCACCGCGCTCAACCAGTGAGCGGGAACCGGTCTCCACATGGGATCCGAACCCTCGGTGGGAGCGCCGCCGTGCTCCCAAGTGGCGCACTCTCCAGTGCGCCACTGGGCCGGCCCTTTGTGGTTTATTATTAATTACCACCACCACTTAAACTCTGCATTGGAACTAATTTGTTGTCCTTTGGCTAATTCCAAAATTGGGGGAACTACCTATGAGGATCAGCACTTAAGCTTTGTGGTTGAACTAAATTGCTGCTTTGTTACTGATTCTCTAGATAAGACTTTTTTGTGTCAGTCAGATATTAATTGTTGGCCTTTTAATCACTTCCCAGTCTTTTGAGGTCAGATAACCTGGGCTGTGTTGAAATTCTGGCCTGAGACTTCCCAGTAAACTGTGCTTCCTACAGTTTTATCACTCTGACTAGTCTCCACTCAGTGGGCCTGTGCTAAGATCAGATGGTGTCAGTCAGATATTAATTGTTGGCCTTTTAATCACTTCCCAGTCTTTTGAGGTCAGATAAGCTGGGCTGTGTTGAAATTCTGGCCTGAGACTTTCCAGTAAACTGTGCTTCCTACAGTTTTATCACTCTGACTAGTCTCCACTCAGTGGGCCTGTGCTAAGATCAGATGGCAGATTAGCTGCCCTAGCAGTGCCCCAATGCTCTCTCAGTGGGCCAGCCTCTCCCTTGCACTACAAATGCTTCTTGTGGGGCAGGCTGTGCATGGGTCCCTCTTGATGACTCACCGGCCTCTCAGTGGTTCTTTTCTTTGGTCAGCTGTGGTCACTGCTCCTATGTGGGTCCACAGGAATGCTGTCAGTGGTCTCGCTGGCCAGGGAGTTGGTATGGTACACCCTGAGTCCCTTTTCTCCCTTGCAGACTCCAAGCAATTCCATGCAAGGGCTCAGCTGCAGCTTCTGGTGACTCCTGTTCCTTGTGCTGCAGCTCTTTTCCACCCCTCACTGGGCCAGTGCTGAAGTAGCTGGGGCTTGAAATGGTGGGAGTGATCCCTTGTATCTCTTTCCACAGTTTCTCCCACTGTCACAGACTCTGCAGGTCTCTCCTTCTCTTTCCCCAAGATTCAGTGGTCCCAGATTGGCTGTCTTTGGTTTTCAATAGCTGTAAATTGGTCAGTTGTGGGGAGTCAGGCATGGGAGTTTTAAAGAATATTTGTATCTATAAGCACTACAAGGCATTTTTCCCTTTGCAAATACTTGATTTAAAAACAGCAGGTGGCTTACTTTCAGGCTATTATCAGTGTATAGAGATTTTATTTTTTAGTCATTTAGTAGCTTTACTATATGTAGCTTTTGTTAGGAGTATTCTTCTTAATTTGTAGTATGAAATGCTTGGAATTGAAATACAAGTATCACTTCTTACACTTGCCATAGACTTATTTTTCTGCTGCTCCATAGGTAATGTGAAGGATGAGGAGTGAAGGAAGACATCATATGTATGTTTCTATTCTTAATTACTGCACTCTGGCTCCAAGTTGTAACCTATTCACCAGATTCACCCATTGTGGATTTTGTGCCCAAGAAGTGATGATCATGTTCAATACCAAAAGGCTTTTAGTGGAAAGTGAAGGGCTCTCTGGTTGGTTTTAGACAGTTGACCAAGGGTTTCTAATTGGCAGATACTGTGTTTAAATAAAAATGCTTTCTGTAGACATGTTTCTCCTCTAGCTTCTCTGGGGTGCACAAAGGAACTTCACTTAGTTTCTACAGAAAACAAAATACAGTTGGAGATGTGGTCAGGTGCTTGTATTCTTATGGTAATTTCAAGAACTACATGTGTTTCAATCTCATCCTTCTTCTTCTAAATTTATAAAATTGAAACCATTCAGATGTAGATGGAAATAACTTCAGGATGGCATACCTAAGGTGACATGTCATTTTTTTTGTAATTTGAGAAGAAAACCCTATGGACACGTCTTTTTAAGAAGGTGGTGTACTGAGGGCTCAGAATCACAAAAATCTGGGTGTGAATCTGGACTATGTTACTTGCTAACTGGTGCCTTTAGTTAGTCTCTTAGTTTAGTTCCATTTTTCTCATGTGACTGACTTGTAGGTTGGTGAGAGTGAAATGAGACAAGGCATATAATGTACAGCACAGCCTAGTAGATTGTCAGCCTCCTCAATGATCAGTTCTTTCCCTGGACCTGGATTCTAGTACCGTCTTGTTGCTGATGACCACTGTGACCTAGGGAAAGCTGGTTAACCCTGTTGGGCTCAGTGTTGTAAAACAGAAGTATTAGTGACTGTTAGAGGTGATATGAAGATCAAGTAAAATATGCTTTTTGAAATATGAACAGGCACAAGGTGAACCTCACTTACATTTCCTGTAGGACCACCAACTGAGTGGAGGGTGCCTCTCTGTGCGAGATCCTTGTGAGGGTCCCTAGTCACATCTGGTCCATGAAGTAGCTGCTTTTCAGGCTACAAAGAGAACAGGAGGTAATGTTTAACAAAAGTCTGTTGTGTGCCAGTAGCTTTATATGTTGCCTCATTTAATTCTCAAGAGTAATCCTGCAAGGACGTGTGCTTATTCTCTTCCCTCCCCCCATTTTATAGGCACAGAGGAAATTTAGTGAGATAAGGAATCGTTGTGCAAAGAGTTTAAAACCCAGGTTTAAATTCTAGGCCTGCTGCTTGCTAGCTATGTGACCTTGAATAAGTTCTCACCTCTTGAAGCCTAGTTTCTTCACCTGGAAATGGAGAGAGTGAAAGTATCTTATCTCATGAGACTGTTGAGAGGATTAAATGATATAACGTAGGTAAAGCCTTGACATGTAGTAAGCCCATAATAAATTATCATTAGCCTTATTATTGTTAAGATTTGGTATGATGGGTTTTTGACTGAAATACGGCTTTGAAATTCTATTTTGTTCAGAAGAAACACCTGATTTGAAGACAGTAGTCTGGCCCTGCCTCTATGAAGATTATTGACCTACAGAAATGCATGAATTTGGTGGAAGGAGAAGGATAGAGATAAAAGAATTATCTCGGCATCTGTTGGATGTATTTATTATCTGGGCATCAGTTAGATTTATTTATTCCGTTAGAGATTATTTGTTGATAAAATGTACAAGCATGCTCCTAACTATTTTATCTCTCAGAGTAGGGAAGAAACGAGGGTAAATTATGACTGACCTTAAGTCTGATGAACAGTAAAAAAATGGCTGATGAAGGGAATTGATGGGGACCTTGTTGTTTTTCAGTTTGGCACAGTTAAGAGTATAAGACTTGGAACTGGGACCCTCCAGTGTCAGCCACTGAAGCAGTCCTACTTCAGTGTAAGGAAGAGATGTCTTGTAATTAGGGCTGACACAGATGGAGTAAGGAGTAGTAAGCTTTCTGTGAATGGAGGTTTCTAAGCAGGTAACAGATGATCAATTGTCAGAGATGCTGTGGATAGAGCGTGGCACGGGGTGAGAGGCTGGCCTCAATTAATGATGAGAGCAAGCCATGTTTTGCATGAAGTTCAAGTCAGGAAAAGTATAATTCTATACAGGTCACATTTTTAAAAATTTCAAAATGAAAATAGCTAATTGAGTCACATTGGAGGGTGGGGAAATAACTTTATAAAATAGAAAAATACCAATGACTTCAATGTTCACACCAGGTTAGGGTTTATTTGAAAACTGGCTATATGGAAATGCTTCTGTAATCTTTCATTCTGACATTTGGTCACAGAACATCTCTCTAAATCAGATGGGCCACTTTTAATCCTTTGCTGAGAGTTTCCTATCTGGACTTGATAATATAAAGTCCTTCCCAATGTTTAGATGCTGTTATTTTGAGATATATTCTTTTCTGTTACAAATTGTGAGAATTAAATATTCTCTTGAAGGGGAGAGAAGACTTTTTAATGGGAAGTGAAGACATCTGAATTACAGTATCAGTTTAATGTTTTGCAGTTACACTTAAAGATTTGGGGTTACTTGTCAAAATAAAAATGAATTTTACTCAAGAGTTTATTAGCCACTATGGGAAAATTATTGAAGTCATACTTCTATCAGCCTACTTGAAAAGCATTTTATTTAAAATAATTTGTAGATGCAATTAGATATTGATTCATATAAAATTCATGCCATTTTTTGGGGGGAGCAGAACTACGTATCTGATTTATTTATCAGGATTTTTGAACATGGTCTATAGAGAGAAAAAGAGTTATTGATGTACCCAGCATTGTAATGGTATGTTCACATAGGCATTCTCACTTAAACTTCCTGCCCTACCACCGCACCCCCAGTGTTGTAAGGGCTCTCAGGCCTGATTACCTTGAGTCAAATTGAGGCTCTGCTTCTTAGTTACTGTGCGGTTTTTGTAGTTGTTGTTTTGTTTTTACAAATTTATTTATTTCTTTAGTCTTTATTTTTTTTTATATTATCATTATGCAATATAAACATTTTTCATGGCCCTTTACCAATTTCTCCCAACCCTTCCCCAGCCACTCACTCCTCCTTTCTCATTTCTGGTGTCCTCAGTTCCATTCTCTCCTTTTATGAGTTCAAGAAATTATTGTGATTCTTTCTTTCTTTCTTTCTTTCTTTCTTTCTTTCTTTCTTTCTTTCTTTCTTTCTTTCTTTCTTTCTTTCTTTCTTTCTTTCTTTA
>NW_007732232.1:124513-130738 GCF_000696425.1 Galeopterus variegatus | reverse complement strand
TCTCTCTCTCTCTCTCTCTCTCTCTCTCTCTCTCTCTCTCTCTCTCTCTCTCTCTAGCTCCCACTTATTAGTGAGGATGTACAGTATTATTTCTTTTTTCTGTATCTGGCTTATTTCACTTAACATAATTTTTTCAAAGTTCATCCATGTTGCTGTGAATGGTAGAATTTCATTCCTATTTATGGCAGAGTACTATACCATTGTGTATATATACTAGATTTTCCTTATCCAGTGTCCATCAGTGGACATTTAAGTTGGTTCCAATTCTTAGCTGTTGCAGATAGAGCTGTGATAAACATGGGCATGCAGGCATCCCTTTGACATGATTTGCATTCTTTTGGGTATACACCCAGCAGGACTGCTGGACCGTATGGCAGTTCTATCCATAGTTGTTTGAGGAAACTCCATACTGTTTTCCATAACAGCTGCACTAATTTACAGCCCCACCAACAGTGTAGGAGGGTTCCCCTTTCTCCGCATCTTCACCAGCATTTGTTGTTCTGTCTTTTTGGTAATAGCCAGTCTAAGTGGTGTGAGATGATGTCTCAATGGGGTTTTGATTTTCATTTCGCTGATGCAGAGTGATGTTGAACATTTCTTCTTGTGTCTGTTGGACATTTGTGTATCTTCATTTGAGAAATGCCTATTCAGCTTCTTTGCTCATTTTTTAATGGGGTTACTTGTTTTTTGTTTTTTTTTTACTGTTAAGTTGTTTGAGTTCCTTGTATATTCTGGATATGAATCCCTTGCTGGATCATAGTTTGCATATATTTTCTCCCATTCTGTAGGTTGTCTTTTTGCTCTGTTAACTATTTCTTTTGCTGTGCAGAAGCTTTTTAGTTTGATATAATCCCATTTGTTTATTTTTTTGTTTGTTGTCTGTGCTTTTGTGGTCTTATTCATAAAGTCTTAGCCCAGTCCTACTTCCTGAAGTGTTTCCCTATGTTCTCGTATAGGAGTTTTACAGTTTCAGTTTTTGTATATGTCTTCAATCCATTTTGAGTTGATTTTGGTATACAGTGAGAGGTACAGATCTAGCTTCATTCTTCCACATATGGATGTCCAGCTTTCCCAGCATGACTTATTGAAGAGGCAGTCCTTTCCCTAATATATGTGCCTGCTGCTCTTGTCATATATCAGTTGGCTGTAAGTATGTGGATTGATTTCTTGGTTCTCTATTCTGTTGCATTGGTCTGAGTTACTGTCTTTACACTAGTACTGTGCTGTTTTGGTTATGAAAGCTTTATAGTATAATTTGAAGTCAGGTAAGGTAATGCCTCCAGCTTTATTTCTTTTGCTCAGGATTGCTTTGGCAGTTGGGGTCTTTTGTTGTTCCATTTGACTGTTAAGATTGTTTTTTCTGTTTCTGCGAAGAATGTCATTGGTATTTGATGGGGAATACACTGAATTTGTAGATTGCTTTGGGTAGTATGGACATTTTCGCAATGTTAATTTTTCCAATCCAAGAGCATGGAATGTCTTTCCATCTTTTTGTGTCCTCTTTATTTTCTTTCAGCAGTGATTTGTAGTTCTCATTGTAGACATCTTTCACCTCCTTGGTTAAATCGATTCCTAGGTACTTTATTGTTTTGGTAACTATTGTAAATCAGCTTCCTTTCTTGATTTCTCTTTCTGCTAGTTCATTATTGGAGTATAAAAAACTTACTGATTGTGTTGATTTTGTATCCTGCAACTTTACAGAAATCATTTATCAGCTCTAAGTGTTTTTTTGGTAGAGTTTTTAGGTTTTTCTCTATATAGGATCATGTCATTTTCAAATAGGGACAGTTTGACTTTGTCTTTGCCAATCTGAATTCCCCTTATTTCTTTCTCTTGCCTGATTGCTGTGACTAGTACTTCCAATACTGTGTTAAATAGAAGTGGTGATAGTGGGCATCCTTGTTCCTGTTCATTCAGTATGATATTGGTAGTCGGGTAGTTATATATGGCTTTTATTGTGTTGAGATACTTTCCTTCTACACCTAATTTGCTGAGACTCTTTATCCTGAAGGGATGTTGAATTTTGTCAAATGCTTTTTCTGCATCTATTGAGATAATTATATGGTTTTTGTCTTCAATTTTGTTGATGTGGTGTATCACATTTATTGACTTGTGTATGTTGTGAGCCATCCTTGCATCCCTGGGTTGAATCCATTTGATCATAGTGTATAATTTTTTTTGATGTATTGTTGTATTCTATTTGCTAATATTTTTCCAAGGAATTTTGCATCAATTTTCATCAGAGATATTGGCCTGCAGTTTTCTTCGTTGTTGTATACTTGTCTGTTTTGGGTGTCAGGGTGATGCTGGTCTCATAGAATGAGTTTGGGAGAATAGTCTCTGTCTCAATTTTTTGGAATAATTTGAAGAGAATTGGTGTTAATTCCTTTTTAAGTGTTTGTTAGAATTTAGCAGTAAAGCCATTGGTCCTCAGCTTTTTGTTAGAAGGTTGCTGATTACTTTTTCAGTCTCAATGTTTGTTATTGGTCTGTTCAGGTTTTCTATTTCTTTTTGGTTTAGTCTTGGTAGTTTGCAAGTGTCCAAAAATTTATCCATTCTCTCTAGGTTTTCAAATTTGTTGGCACAGTTGCTTATAATAGTCTCTAATGATTCTTCGTATTTCTGTAGTATTGGCTGTAATGTCTCCTTTTTTATTTTTATTTTTGTTATTTGGGTCTTCTCTCTTCTTCTGTTAGTAGCCTCGCTAGTGTCTTGTCTATTTTGTTCATCTTTTCAAAAAAACTTTTTTGTTTTATTGATCTTTGGTATCATTTTTGGGGGTCTCCATTTCATTTAGTTCTGCTCTGATCTTAATTATTTTTTTCCATCTTCTAGTTTTGCAGTTGAATTGTTCTTGTTTTTCTAGTTCTTTGAAGTGTAGCATTAGGTTGTTTATTTGAAATCTTTCTATTCTTTTGATGTAAGTGTTGTTGCAATAAACTTTCCTTTTAGTACTGCTTTTGCAGTATCTCACAGGTTTTGATATGACATGTCTTCATTTTCATTCATTTCAAGAAGTTTTTTGATTTCCTGTTTAGTTTCTTTTTGGACTCTGTGTTAGTCCATTTTGTGTTGCTATAACAGAATACCTGAGACCGGGTGATTTATAAAGAAAAGAGGTTTATTTGGCTTACAATTCTGGGACAGCTACATCTGGCATGGGCTTCAGGCTGCTTCTACTTATGGTGGAAAGCAGCAGACAGCTAGTGGGTACAAGCAGATCACATGGCAAGAGAAAGCAAGAGAGAGAGCCGGGGGGCGGGGGGGAAGGTGCCAGGGTCTTTTAAACAACCAGCTCTTGCAGGAACTCATAGAGTGAGAACTCACTCATTACTCCCCCAACCTAGGGAGAGTACTAATCCATTCATGAGTGATCCACTCCCCATGACTCAAACTGTCACACTGGGGATCAGATTTCTACATGAGTTCTGGGAGGACAGTACATCCAAACTCCATCAGACCCATAGGTTTTTCAGGAGCATGTTGTTTAATTTCCATGTATTTGTATAGTTTCCAGGTTTTTCTTGTTTGTTTTCTAGTTTTATTCCATTGTGGTCTGAAAAGATACTTAAGATGCTTTTAATCTTTTAAAATTTGTTGAGGCTTGATTTGTGATTTAACATTAGTCTATTCTGGAGAATGTCCCATGCGCTGATGAGGAGAATGTGTATTTTCCACTTGTTGGATGAAACGTTCTGTAGATATCTGCCAGGTCTCTTTGCTCTAAAGTGTAGCCTAAACCCTGTGCTTCTGTGTTGATTTGTTGCCTAGTGATCTGTTCAGTGCTAAAAGGATTGCTCAGGTCTCCTACTATTATTGTATTGGGGTCTAGCTTTTTCTTTAGGCCCGATATTATTTGCTTTATATATTTGGTTGCTTTGGTGTTTGGTGGACATGTTATTGGTATGTTATGGTATGTCTTTTTGCTGGATAGATCCCTTTATCATTATATAGTGGCCTTCTTTGTCTCTTTTTATCGTTTTTGGTTTGAAATCTATTTTATACGATATAAGAATAGCTAGCCCAGCTTGCTTTTGGTTTCCATTTGTGTGGTTTATCTTCTTCCATCCCTTCACTATTAGTCTTTGTGTTTCTTTACAGGTGTGGTGACTCTCTTGAAGACAGCATATCATTGAGTCTAGATTTTTTAGTCAATTCATAAGCCTATGTCTTTTAAGGGTGGAGTTTAATCCATTTACATTTAGGGTTGTTATTGAAAGGTGTTGTCTTACTCCAAGCATTTTATCATTTTTTTTTTTGGATGTTTTGAATATTTTCTGTTCCTTTCTTTGTCTTTTATTGTTTGTATTTGATGTTTGTTGGTGTTCTAAGGTGGTAAGATTTAGTTTCTTTCTCTTTCTGATTGGCTTTTTTGTTCTACAATGAGATTTTTTTCTTTCTTGGATTCCAGATGCAAGTTTCCCTTGAAGATTTTTTGCAGGGCTGGTCTTGTGGTGGTGAACTCTTGTAGTTTTTGTTTGTCTGGGAAATACACTACTTCTCCCTCATTTCTGAAGGACAACCTTGCTGGGTATAGTATTCTTGGCTGGCAGGGTTTTTTTTTTTTTTAGTGTTTTGGATATATCATCCCATTTTCTTATGGCCTGTAGAGTTTCTGTTGAGAAGTCTGCTGTTCATCTGATAGGAGCTCCCTTATAGTTGACTTGATGTTTTTCTCTTGCTGCTCTTAGGATTCTCTCTTTGTCTTCGAGCTTTGCTCATTGACTATAATGTGTTTTGCAGAGCATGTTTTGGGATTTAATCTGTTTGGGGATCTTTGAGCTTCCTGGATCTGAAAGTCTGTGTCTCTTCCTATACCTGGGAAGTTTTCTATTATTATTTCTTTGAATAAATTTTCAATGCTTTTTCCTTTCTCCTCCCCTTCTGGAGCACTCATGATTGGGATGTTTGTGTGCTTAAGGCTGTCTTCTAGCTCTCTTAGATTTTCTTTATTTTTTAAAATGCTTTTTTCCTTATTTTGTTCACCTGGGTTATTTCAAAAAGAGTGTCTTCAAGATCAGAAATTCTTTCCTCTGCTTGTTCTAGCCTGCTGTTTAAGCTATTGGTTGTGTTTTTTATTTTGTTGAATGAATCCTTCAGTTACATGATTTCCGCTACATCATTTTTTAATGTATTAAGCTCTTTTTAAATTTCTTCCTTTGTATCCTGGATTTTTTTTCTCATTTCATTGTGTTGTCTGAGTCTTGTGTCTTTTGAATTTCCTTACGATTGTTTTCAGATTTCCTTTTCAGTCATTTCATAGGTTTCTTGCTCTACGGGGTCTGGTATTTAAGAATTACTGTATGCTTTTAGTGGTGTCATATACTCTTGGATTTTCATATTTTTAGTATCTCTATGTTGTTTTCTGGTCATCTGGTAGAGCGGTTGCTTCTTCTGTTACTCTGGATTGGACTTTGACTAGAGAGACTTTGTCTTCTTTTTCCAGTTTCCACTGGTGACTCTGCTTGTTTCTATGTAGTTGAGTGGCTGCCATGCATGCCACCTTCACAGGGGCTGTGTCTGCTACTGTGGCAGCAAGCTACTTTTGCACCAGCTGTGGCTGTGACTGTGTCTGTGGTGGGCCACCACATGAAAGTGATGTTTTTGGTATGCTCCTGCCTTCTGCTGGGATGAGGGTGGCTGCCCATGATCCCTGCCTAGGACCACATGAGTGCTCCTGCCTTCTGCCAGGCAGTGGGTGCTGTCCTTGGCTCCTGCCTAGGACCCTGTGTATGCTTCTGTGCTTTGCTAGGTGGTGGGGCAGCCCTCAACTCCTTCCTAGGACCACATGTGTGTTCCTGTCTTCTGTTGGGGATTGGGGGCTGCTCTCATCCCCTGTGTGGTTTTGGACAGGATGTTTAATTTTGCTGAGCCTTGGTTTCATCCATAAAAAAGAGTTAATAATCTTCTAAGGCAGATGGGAGGTTAAGGTAATGCAGGTAAAGCACTAAGCACAGTGTTCAGCACACAGTATGTGTGTTTTAGTCTGTTTTGTGCTGCTATAGCAGAATATCACAGACTGGGTAGTTTATAAGTAAAATAAATTTATTTCTCACAGTTCTGGAGGCTGGGAAGTCCACTATCAAGGTGCTCACATCTGGTGAGGGCCTTCTTGCTGCATCATCCCATGGTGGAAGGGGAAGGAAATGTGAGATGGGGAGGAGAAAGGGGCCAAGCTCTCCATTTTGTCAGGAACCCACTTCAGAGAATACACCCACTCCATGA
>NW_007732232.1:123302-123963 GCF_000696425.1 Galeopterus variegatus | reverse complement strand
TGGGGGTTGCGATCCGTTGCCGGTCACGAAAAAAAAGACAAAAAGGAAAAAAAAAAAAAAAGAAATATGTACTGCAAAGACCATTCTTAGGAGGTCTCTGATAGAAATAAGAAGGAGTTTATTGGAAACTGGGGCAAAGCTCACCCTTGCTATGAATTGGCAAGGAACTTGGCTGCCTTGTTTTCATGCCCTAGGACTTTGTGGAAGTTGGAACTTAGGAGTTGTGAACCAGATTATTTGGGAAGAAATTTCTAAGCAGCAAAGCGTTAAGGAAGCTGCATGGCTACTTGTAACAGCCTATGGTGAGTTATGGCAGCAAAGGCGTGACATAAAGCCAGAATTTAAAAGGGAAGCAGAGTGTAAAGATTTGGAAAATATGCAGCCTGGCCATGTGGTAGAGAAGCAGGGAGCGTTTTCAGAAGAAAAATTCAATGTTACTAAAATTTATACAAAAGAACGGGATTATCAAGAGAAGGGGAGAAAAGCCCTGAAGGCATTGCCGAAGCCTTTGGGGCCAACACTTCCATTACAGGCCCAGAGGCCTAGAGAGACAGCATGGTCTTGGGGAACAGGCCCCAGGCACCCTACGCAAGCTCACTGCCCAGGGACACCTTGAGAAGCTGCTTGTAGCACCAGCACCCCAGCTGCTTTGGCTATTCCA
>NW_007732232.1:121125-123104 GCF_000696425.1 Galeopterus variegatus | reverse complement strand
GATGTGCCTTTTGAGAACTGCTTTAGAACTTTGTAATTTTTGTAAAGTCTAATATTACTCTCTGTAGTGGATTGAATTATGTCCCCCCCAAACTCACTGAGGCTTGAATTATCTCCCGAGTTTTATGTATTAGAAACTTAGCCCCCACTGCGACTGTTAAGAGGGTGGGAAATCCTATTATGGTAATTGAAAGGTGGAGTCTTGAAGATGTGATTGGATTGTAGGACCGTGAAGTAGTGAATGGGTTAAAAACAGTGGCCAGGGGTGCGGTTTTGAGGGCTTTAAAAGAAGAGGAGAGTCTGTCTTTCTCTCCCTCTGCTCTCTCTGCTTCTACCATCTTACAATGTGAGACTCCTGAGTCATTGTCACCACCACCAGATGGGCTTTGGACTTCCCTGCTGCAGAAACTGTAAGCAATAAATTCTTACAGTTTTCTTTATAAGTCACCCAGTTGCAAGTATTTTGATATAAGCAACATAAACGGACTAATACAGAAAATTGGTACCAGAGAAGTGGGGTGTTGCTTATAACAAATACTTGAAAAGGAAGCATCTTCGGAACTGGGTATTAGGCAAAGGTTGGAGGGGTTTCGAGGACTCAGAAGAAGACAAAAAGATGAGAGAAAGTTTGTAATGTATTAGAGACTGGTTAAATGGTGGTAGTGGAATGCTGATAGAAATATGTACTGCAGAGCCGGCCCGGTGGCGCACTGCTACAGTGNCCCCTGTGTGGTTTTGGACAGGATGTTTAATTTTGCTGAGCCTTGGTTTCATCCATAAAAAAGAGTTAATAATCTTCTAAGGCAGATGGGAGGTTAAGGTAATGCAGGTAAAGCACTAAGCACAGTGTTCAGCACACAGTATGTGTGTTTTAGTCTGTTTTGTGCTGCTATAGCAGAATATCACAGACTGGGTAGTTTATAAGTAAAATAAATTTATTTCTCACAGTTCTGGAGGCTGGGAAGTCCACTATCAAGGTGCTCACATCTGGTGAGGGCCTTCTTGCTGCATCATCCCATGGTGGAAGGGGAAGGAAATGTGAGATGGGGAGGAGAAAGGGGCCAAGCTCTCCATTTTGTCAGGAACCCACTTCAGAGAATACACCCACTCCATGATAATGGCATTAATCCATTCATAACTAATCACCTCTTAAAGGTTTTACCTCTTAACACTGTTATATTAGGTATTAGGTTTCCAACCCATGAACTTTGGGGGACACATTCAAATTATAGCATTGTGACAATAAGTTTTAACTATTGTATTATCATCATTATTGTTATCATTAGGTGTTATCCCAGTTTTATAGATGAAAAAGTCCTAAATCTAAAAGAATTTAAAAGATGCTTTATTGTGGCAAAAGGTCTCTTCTTGGAAAAGCTTTATACAGTGTTTCTCTTAACTTTGGATAAGAAAACTGGATGCAGATTCCTTCCTCCCTCCCTCAAATGCAGTTCCTATCTCTGTGCCTTCCCATAAGCCTCCCCCTGCTTGGTCTTTCTCTTCATCTGTTATGTCACATTCATGACCAGACTTTGGATCTTACTCAAACCCCTCCTCTTCCAGAGGCTTCTGCAAATCCTCTCTTCCTGCAAGATTAGTCTCTACTTTCTTTCCTCCATTGTACTTTTTCTTTTAAATGTCTTAGCACTTCTTAGGGGCTATCTTGCTTTCAATTACTTTTCATTCCTCCCAAGAGGTCAACGACCCCTTGATTAGAGGCTTTCTGTTTTATATGCACCCCTTTTACCCACTGCTTCAGTGCCATCTATTACACACAGTAGTGCTGATTCTGTTAATGGCATTTGCTCCAAAGTCATGACCCACAAGAAAGCATTATTTCCAGTAGGAGTCTTTAACACCAATCTTTTATCACTGTGATAATTAAGTGAGCAATTCTCTTTTGTTAAGAGCTTCCCATGGATGTGCCTTTTGAGAACTGCTTTAGAACTTTGTAATTTTTGTAAAGTCTAATATTACTCT
>NW_007732232.1:112759-119483 GCF_000696425.1 Galeopterus variegatus | reverse complement strand
GCAAAGGCATGACATAAAGCCAGAATTTAAAAGGGAAGCAGAGTGTAAAGATTTGGAAAATATGCAGCCTGGCCATGTGGTAGAGAAGCAGGGAGCATTTTCAGAAGAAAAATTCAATGTTACTAAAATTTATACAAAAGAACGGGATTATCAAGAGAAGGGGAGAAAAGCCCTGAAGGCATTGCCGAAGCCTTTGGGGCCAACACTTCCATTACAGGCCCAGAGGCCTAGAGAGACAGCATGGTCTTGGGGAACAGGCCCCAGGCACCCTACGCAAGCTCACTGCCCAGGGACACCTCGAGAAGCTGCTTGTAGCACCAGCACCCCAGCTGCTTTGGCTATTCCAGCTGTGAATAAATTGGCTCCAGATGTGGCTGGATCTGCAGCTTTGGAAAATACAAGCTGGAAGACTTGGCATCATCCACGTGGTGTTAGGTCTGCAGGCTCGCAGAATGCTAGAGCTGTGGAGATGTGGGAGCCTCCACTACAATTTCAGAGAATGTATGGAAAAGTCTGGGGGCCCAGGAAGATATCTGTTGCAGGGGCAGAGTCACCACAGACAACCTTCACTAGAGCAATGCCGAGTGAAAATGTGGGGTCGGAGTTGCAGCAGAGAAACCTTGTCAGCACCATGTCTAGTGGACCAGTGAGAGCGGGACCGCAATGGAGACCCCCAAACTGTGGAGCTACCAGCGTGCAATGCCAGCCTGGGAGAGCTAAAGAATTATCTCAGACCAGGAAAGGCTTAGAGGTGGAGCTGCCAGAGGACTTGGGGACCTGAACCCTCACACCAGAGGATTGGAGAGGAGGTCAAACATGGAATCAAGTACCTCATTCACCAGCTTTGAGATTTAATGCATGACCTGCTGGGTTTTGNTAACTTATTTTGAATTTCACAGATGAGACTTTGAACTTTGGACTTTTAAATTGAAACAAGTTAAGACTTTGGGGGTCGAATAAATGTATCCGTATGTGAAAAGGACATGAGTCTTGGGGGGCCAGGGGCAGAATGTAGTGGATTGAATTACATCCCCCCAAAACTCACTGAGGCTTGAACTGTCTCCCAAGTTTTATGTATTAGCAACTGAGCCCCCACTGTGACTGTCAAAAGGGTGGGAAATCCTATTATGGTAATTGAAAGGTGGAGCCTTGAAGAGGTGATTAGATTGTAGGACCGTGTGGTAGTGAATGGATTACAAATGGTGGTTGGGGCGTGGTTCTGAAGGCTTTAAAAGAAGAGGAGAGTCTGTCTTTCTCTCTCTCTGCTCTCTCTGCTTCCACCATCTTGTAATGTGAGACTCCTGGGTCACTGTCACCACCACCAGATGGACTTTGGACTTCCCAGCTGCAGAAACTGTAAACAATAAATTTTGTTTTCTTTATAAATCACCCAGTTGCAGGTTATTTTGTTATAAGCAACAAAAATGGACTAATACACTCTCTCTGGAGCCTCTTAAGTAAATCAGAGCTTCTTAGGAAATTAACAGTTTGATAACAAAATAAGTATACTGCCTGGATTTAGCTACCTTTAGTTCTGAATTATTGCTGCTTCTCTTAAGACAAGCTTTGTGTTTTCAGTAATGATCAGCTATTTGTCAGAGACTCTTACAGAAGGTAATTTGAATCTGAAAGACTCTGAGACTCCTTTGTGGGGTTATGGCTGGCCAGCACAGCTCTGGTTTTAGGGAAATGAGACTGTGAGTTAGCTCACTTATCTGTACATGGGCAAATAAAGAAAAAAATTTCTCAGAGGGGAAAGAAATAATAAAATCAAGATGGTTAATGGTTTGTCAGTCCAAAAAGCTTTTAAGCCGTATCCATAAGGGTAGATTCACTTATTGTTTGTTCTTCATTTCAGGCATCATTGTGTGATAAGTGGTGTAAATTTAGCCCCTATAAGCCTGATCTCCTGAGGGTTGAGATTTAAGTGTTGGAAGTTTATTTGAAAGGACTCTATTGATTGCACTTTGATTTTGTCCTTCCTTATCAAAGAGAGGTACTAAACAATGGCTTGGGCTCTGTTAGGTTTTTTTTTTTTTTTTTTTTAAATTCAGTTTATAGGCCTCTCTCTCTGCCCCCCTTCTCCACTTTCTAACTGTTCTGCTTGAAAAGATTAAGTGGGGGGAAAAGGGAAAGAAAAATCAACTGTCACATTGTGAACATAATTGATTCAATAAATAACATCTTTCAATTCCCAAGGCAAACCTCAGAGTCTTCACTTATGTCAATTAGCGTTCAGCTCAATAAGTGGTGGCGGTCTTAATTTAGACGGATGGGAGAGTTCACAGGTTCTCACTTCCTATGGAAGAAGTGTGCTTTTCTTGTTTTAAAAACATACCATCTAGATTTATGCTCCTACTCTGCAGAAAGAAGCTTGAAAGGGAATTAATGTGGCAGTTTCCATTCTTCCCTAAAATAGAAGGACTTTTAATTATTATTTAGGGGTCTATTGAAACAAAAATTTTAACAGGGGAATGAAAATTCCCTGGAAATTACTAGACTGTAAACTCCATGAGGCTGGGTACTTTGTCTTATGTGTTCACCATTTAATCTCCAGTGCACATAGTAGGTGCATGATAAATATTTGTTAACTGGATCTGTTGTTGAATGAATGAGAACAGAAATGACCCCAATCCAGGTCTTATTTAAGAATTCAGTTAAATTTTATTCCACTGGTTGTTTTATCTCCTGCCCCTGTTCTTTCTCACTCCCCCAATTCTTTAAAAGGGGAGTAGCTCTGAGAATACAGAATATATGGCATCTTCAGAAATGACTAAGGAGAACCTATTTAATCAATTCCCAGACAAGCAGAGTTGGAAGGGATCTCAAAGGTGGTGTAAGCTGCTGTTTAAAAATTCTAGTAAACGAACTAGTTGTGAGATATGTCATAAATGTATAGATTTTAGGCCTCAGCCCTCAAGATTCTGGTTGACTTCATGGTGGGGATTAGGAGTCTGTGTTTGCTTTTGTGAATCCCACTAGTAATTCTGATGTGCTGCTGGGTGTAGAAAGCACTAATCCAACTGGCCATGCAGTCCCCTAACTTCTGTAGTCTACGTTCCCCAGCAGTGATTGGTGGAGCTGTGTCTAGACCTAGTTCTCCTGGCTCTGATGATGGTGCTTCTGGAACTATTGTTTGCTTCTTTGGTTCAGCCAACACTCTGTCCTACTCAGCATTCTCTCAACACTCTGTGATGCTTCTTTCCTCTAAGACAGTGCCAGTATTTGGGGTTATGGCCAGGCCAAATCTGAAGGACCTTCTGAATCCTTAAGGAAAGACTAACTTTTGTTCAGTTTACTTTGGTGTTAAATATTGCTTGTTGTATTCTCTGGTAATGCCTTTGATTACCTGCCATCCCCATTCCTTGGCTCAGAACAAACTCCAGATAGAAAGTCCTTGCGTTTCTCCTGTAGGCCCACTTGGCATTACCCAGCCCTACCTGATCATCAGGGAATCAGGTAAATGCTTCTTAAAAGTATACTACTCTGTGGGACCTGCTCGAGTCCTATTAAGTCAGAAGCTTCCTTGGATGGGTCTGGGGACCTATATTTTAAGTTCCCTTTATCATTATTACTCTCTCCAAACTACTTTCCAGTCTCTGAGAACAGCAGGTCCCTTTCCCCTGGATCCAAGTCTGACATCCTTAAGACCTTCGTTTCTAATCACGTTATAACCCTGTCTTCCCATCTGAAGATTTTATCCTCTGTTCTGCAGAGCTTGTCCTTGGGGGAGGGAAGGAATTTTTGCTTTCTTCTTTCTTCCAGGGTACAATTTTATTGGACATGGGGTGGGTAGACAGGTTGGTATGGACAGTAGTGGAATGAGACTTGCAAGAAAGATAGAGCTGCCTGTGAAACTGGAATAGAATGCCTGTGCTCTATCCCTTGCTTTATTACTCGGTAGCTGTATGACTATGGGCAAGTTACGTAAACCTCCTTGTGTTTTTGTCTCCTCATCAGTAAAAATGGGATAAGAATAGTACTAGTTCAGGTGTTTGATGTGTATTAAACAAGGTTTCCTACATTGGCTCTGGGATCACAGACTCAGAGATGGAGATTTGTGTGCAGAAGGAATTGGAGAGGGCTTTCAGGGAGTGAGGGAAGCAGGATTAGAAGGTGACGTGGGACCATGATNATTGGAGAGGGCTTTCAGGGAGTGAGGGAAGCAGGATTAGAAGGTGACGTGGGACCATGATGCAGTTGCAACAAAGGCCTCAGCTGATCCCATGGGGAGCTAAGGAGGTAGGATGCCTTTCAGAGTTATCGTGAACTGAGGGAAGGGACCATGCCTTTACACCCCTATAAATACCCGTCATTGGATGTGGGCTCCTCTGGAGAACAGACATGACCTCAGAGCTCCCTTTGGCTGATGCTGGTTGTGAGCCATCAGCAGCCTACATTCCTGGTAGATGGTGGAGGAGGCCTCAATCCTGGAGGAGACCACTGTGGTGCCCCACAACACCCACTATGCAAGGCAACGTAACACACACAAAACCTTAGCAGCAAATCTAGCACATTTGTAAATGTCCAATAAATGTTAACTTTTGCCATTATCATGCCAGCTCTGGCAATGACTTAACTTCCCTTGGGCTCTTTTCTTATGTTTAAAATGGAGATCTTAAACTCTGCTCTGCCTACCTCCCTGAGTAGTTTTGAGCATCTGTGGAGATAATGCATGTGAAATTGCTAAAATATAAAATGTAAAATGTAGGGTAGTAAAATATAAAAATGTAGGGTATGACTATGAGCCTGCTTTTCTGAAATGAATATATGGCCGTGACCTGGATTTCTTGAAGGGAAAAGGTTGTGATAAATGTAAAAGTGCTTGTCTGTGAAATATGGCATTTTGATTTTTCTTTCTCTCTCTAGGGAATTAGAATAATGGAGATGCTGCTAAAGGAACAGTGTGGTGCCCCCTTAGCTGAATAAAGAATCATCAGTGAGTAGCAAAAGCAAAATCAGAATTATTTACATGAGTTATATTTTCATGCTTATAAGCCTTGTATTATGCATCAGACTCCTTGGGCTATTCATGCTGTACGTTTCCCAGTTATATGCACAGAATACCATTTCACAGGTGTTTTGTTATCTGTTCAGTAACTTTATTTACTTGGTTCTTTGATTTTCAGCGCAGTTTTGTACTACGTGCTGGGTTACAACTGCATTCAAATTGTTAAAACTGTTCAGCACAATTTGCCGTGATTGGGGCCCTCAAGGCAGCATAGATTTGTAAAGACTGCAGCTCAGGATTAACTGAAGCTTAGTTTTATTGTTCTGATAACAATAAAAGGAGGGACTTAAAACTGTAGTTGGAGCAGGAAGGAAAACAAGAAAGGAGCATGTTCATTGACCAGTGAAACAAATGTAAGAGCACTTCAAAAAGTTCATTGAAAATTGGCATCGAAAGATAATAAGAATCTTTCCATGAACTTTTTGAAGTGCCCCTGCATATCTTACTAGTCATATATACTTTTACTGACCGGGGGTGGCTGCCTTGAAATGTTGTTAAGGGGTTATTCTGATGTGTTGCGATAAGTCTCAGGCTCTGGGTTAGAGTGTCTTGGTTGATTAGCAGTGTCTGCTGTGGGCCTGGGATCGAAGCAAAACTGTTGATGCTGGAGCACGTGCTACCTCTGGTTCAGGGCAAATGGACAGATAGCAGGGGCTGCAGAACTCTTCCTCTCCTTCTCTCCCCTTCTGTTGTTTAGATCAGGGAGAATGATCTCTATAGTGGAAAGGGCAGGAAAAAGTTATTTAAAAGGGAGCCAAAGCCCAAAATAAAGGAATATGGTGGATTTATGTCTTACAAAATTTATAGGACTTAGGTTTTTAAAATCTGAGAAAAGTTGAAACCATTGAGTAAAGCAAACATTGCCTTGGGTATTCAGAATTTTCTCAAATTTTCTTATGTTTGCTTAAAAGTACGGTACACATAGTTTTGTATAAGCAACCTGGTATTCTTATTATTATGTACAATAAAGTTGGAGAGCAAGTAGCCAAAAAAAAGCAAAAAGAACATTCATATACCTTGGCGTTCATACTAGCTAGGCTTATGAATGAGCATTAGTTGGAGGATTGTGACGTGTTTCTGCTTGTTTGCAGGTTGGATTCTATTCTGATTAATATTGTCTCTGTATTACTTAACATATTAATAGATTTCATTATTTCTGGTAAGGCTAAACAAGATAATTCCATTTAGCACAGGCACGGCACATGGCAGGTGCTCATAAAATGTTGGCGTTGAATCTAAATATGGTTTAATCCTACATCCACCCTGTTTCTTAAAAAACTATACAGAATAAACAAGATAATTCCATTTAGCACAGGCACGGCACATGGCAGGTGCTCATAAAATGTTGGCATTGAATCTAAATATGGTTTAATCCTACATCCACCCTGTTTCTTAAAAAACTATACAGAGGAACTTGGCCATATCTCCCTGTTTTCTAGGCTGGTGTATTTGTGAGACTCACTAAGCACCTTTTGTGCTTGTGCACTTGGGCACAGATCCCATCTTAACCTGGGAGTGGAATCTAAAATCAGCTCCAAGTTAAGTGAGGGAATGAGGGGCCTCCACTTACACTGGAAAGGTGCATACCTATTGATTTTCAAACTTCAAATTAGAGGTTTTGAAACTTGAGTGAGCACCAGAGTCATCTGGTGGATTTGTTAAACATGGATTGGTGGGTTCCACTTGCAGAGTTTTGATTCAGTAGGTCCTGGG
>NW_007732232.1:110763-111928 GCF_000696425.1 Galeopterus variegatus | reverse complement strand
AGAGGAGGTGAGACTCACATCAACAGGTGTTTTAAATTGGTGTGAATTTAAAGTGTTGCTAGTGAAAATGACTAAGTTAAGTGCTTTTACAGCATTACTGATTGTCTTTACCCATATTCTTGGTTTTTTTGTTTTTGGTTTAGAGCTAAGTCGTGAACTCAGGGCTTTGTATTATTCGTAAACAACAGCTTATTCTCCTCTCATAAGTGAAGTGGTTGAGGTCTTGATACTACCAGGAGTGTAGTACAGGACAGTTGCATTTAATACAATCAATACAAAGAAATTCCCTCAAAGATTTACATAATTCAAACTCTCAAAATCCATGACCAGTTTTCTCAGAAGGTGTATATATACTCTTACCATACAAATCTACAATTACTGTAAATTAAAGGCTTTTGTTGTGGATTTTTTTTTCAAAATTGGCTTCACTGAGGTATTATTTATATGCAATTAAATTGACCAATTTTAAGTGGACAACATAGTGAGTTTTAACAAATATGTACAGTTATGTAAGCATCATGACAAATATGATATAGAACATTTTGGGCTTTCTTGTTGCAGCCATGTGGTTTATTCCTTTCCTTTCCCCCCCCCCATTTTTCTTGACTATTGTTACAAAGTTTCTCAAGCTTGAAATATGCCTGTTTTAATGGAACTTTTTATTTTCTCAGAAACAGCTCTATGGAAAAAGAGGAGATGACTGTAAGCGGTGGGGGCGGACTACTGTATTTATGAGTAGTAAAATGCTACCTTAGAAGAAGGGATGAAATAAGCTTTATAGCTGTGGAGTAGGGATCAGAAAACCATAGCCCACAAGCCAAATCCAGCCTGCTGCCTGCTTTTATAAATAAAGTTTTATTGAAACACTGCTATGCTTCTGACTATGTTCAGCGTTACAAAAGCAGAGTTGAACAGTTGTGACAGAGCCCTTACAGCCTGCAAAGCCTAAAATATTTACTGCCTGGTTCTTTAAGAAAAAGTTTGTCACTTCCTAAGTTAGCATCCTAAATTGATGTCAAGGAGGGTTGTGATTGTGTGGCTTTTTAAAAAAAATATAGCATTTGCTCACATTTTAGGTCTATTCCAAAGTTTGTGGTTTGACAGTTTATTTTCTCTTCATTAGCTCTAACATCACTACTTTGTGAAGACTTGGATGATGTTATTT
>NW_007732232.1:109596-110554 GCF_000696425.1 Galeopterus variegatus | reverse complement strand
TTTATTTTCTCTTCATTAGCTCTAACATCACTACTTTGTGAAGACTTGGATGATGTTATTTTAAGGTATTAAAAAGTATTAAAATAACAACATGAAGTTAAAATACTAGCCAGTGCACATACACAATGGAGTAGAGATATAGGCATTTTGGTTAGCACATAAAGTGGCATTCTGATTTGGCCAGTGCCAAATTTGGCCAGTATAGGTGCTGTTTACAATTTACTCATTTAGCCAGCTTTGGAATTTTGCAACTCTTAATTTTTAAAAGACGTTTATGGGATTTGCACAAATGTGCGTTGGGAGACATTATTTAATATTTTTATGTCATACCACTTTTCAAATTTGCATATTTTAAATTCACGTAGAAGATGACTACATTGTATATGGTACATAGCATTAAAAATACTTCATGGAGCTCTGTGATCTGTATGTACAAGAAGGCGTTTGAAAATTAGAAGGTGATTTTGCCATGAGCCAAAATGGAAGCACATAAATCTCACTAAGCAGTATGCTTGTGGCATTGCTGCTGACACATCTATTTGATAGATTTTTGATTTCCTGTCATTTCTGAATAAAACAAATAGCCCTGACATCTGTTTGTTCTTGCCGCTGGCAATTGAGAGACTGAGCTTGGTGAGATTTTATAACATAGCAGAGTTCTATCACATTGGAATGATTAAGACCTCAATTTTAGCTATATCTTAACTTCTCTCTGAACCAGCTTCTCTGGGTAGTTGGACTTAATAAAATGAGGTGCTTGCTTTGTTCGAAGATCATTAGGAGATAGAAATACAGTTTCTTCAAGAATTACCCATAGTGATAGAATTCAAGTGACTCTCAAGAGTTGCTTCAGAACAGAGGGCAAATAAGTATTGATTGGCAAGACATGTTTATGAGGTGATAAAGCCTGTTTGCTTTTTCTTGCAGGGGAGCTGTATCCACGTCTACGTTTTTTTTT
>NW_007732232.1:106943-108951 GCF_000696425.1 Galeopterus variegatus | reverse complement strand
AGGTTCTAACCTGGGCTCCTGCTAACTTGTTCTGTGATATGGAGCAAATTATTAATCTCTCTGTTTTTTACTAGGCAAACAGGGATAATTGGGCACAGGTCTCTCTGTCTGTGGGTTGTGATGGTTATGCAAGGAAGTTTAGTGCAAAGAACACAGGTTTGGGGTCAGGTAGACAGACCTGGGTTTGATCCAAATGCTGCCAGGTAATGGCTCAAAGATCATGTACATAATTTTAAATCTCTCTGAAGATCATTTTTTAAAATTTGTAAAATGAAGTGATAGAATTAACTTTGTGAAGTTGTTGGACAGATTGGAGATCACGTATATGAAATGCATAGCACACGCCTGGTGCATAGTAGAAGTCCAGTAAATAGAAGCCATTCTTATTATGTGAAACCATTTTGAAAATGTACTTTTCAACTGTAATGTAAAGTGGTATTACTGTTTGAAAATTAGATGACAGTGGTTTGCATTTCCCATGATTGGAAGCCAAAATATAAATGCACACTACCTAACAAAGCTCGAAGAGCGATAATAATTTGCAATTCATCTTCTTAAGATAAAAATTGGGCCATTATTGGAAAGTCTTAAGGAAATTGTTCTTTTTATAATATTTGAAAATTTTTTCACTTAGTGCATTGATGGATTTCAAAGGAATTGTACTTTGTCACACAAGCCTGCCACTGTGAACCTCTTTTTATTGTATTTGAGCTATTTGTGCTGCCTGAGTTTTATCTNCCTGCCACTGTGAACCTCTTTTTATTGTATTTGAGCTATTTGTGCTGCCTGAGTTTTATCTCGAAGGATAATTTCCCTTCATTTCTTTAGTGTTTTATTCTTTGATTGTGTTGGAGGAAAAATGAATGGTAGAAATCAGAACACACTTTGACCTTCTTTTCCGGTTTACAAATGGCATTTGGTAGGCTTTTGGAATAATAGCCTTTTAAGAGGTGATATGAATTATGGAGGTGAGAGGCAAGAAATTTTATTTGGAGGTTGATATTGGAATAAACTTAACCCTTCATACTCAATAACCTCCATCTTCTGAAAGCAGGAGTTCTCACTCTGAGTTGTCCATTAAGATAGCGTGGGGATCTTTGTGCAATCCTGATGCCCAGGCTGTGACCCAGACTAGGAAATCAGAATCTCTGGGGGTGGAGCCCAGGCATCAGTATTTTTTAAAGCTCTCAGGGTGATTCCGATGGGTAGCTAAGGTTGAGAACCATACAACAAATTATAGGTAACTTGCAGACATTATCTAATTTCTTTCTTAACACCTCTGAGGTAGGAAAAGATCTATGCAGCAAGAATTTTTATTAGAAATAGAAAGAGTGAAGCATAAAGAGGCCAGATTTCTGCCTTGATTCCTTGAAGGCCAGGTGGCCAACGCAAATGCCTACATGGATTCAGCAGCTGCTCTGATGAGTGACGCAGGCTGGTGGCCACTGGAGAGACCCACCTGGGAGTACATGTCTGGCTGAAGGTGGCAGCACCTGCTCAGCCCCAGTAGTGTGACCTTGTGGCTAGTTTTCTTAGTTCTTCCAATTTCCAATTTTCCAGGAAAAGATAGAATTTAAAAGGAAAGAAATCTCCTGATTTTTATGTGTTGGCAACAAATTCAGAATTGCTTAAAACATGGTGCTGGCCAAACAAAACATGTTTGCCAGCGAGTAGTTTCCAGCCTCTGCTTCAGGAGTATTAAGAAACAACCTAAACATCCTAGCCAATTTCTAATAGATTTGAGTTTTCATATTCTGGATGTAAGCTGCACTTGCCTCTCCTCTAAGACTGCTTTTAAATGGATTTTCCTCCCCATTCCCAAGTGACGGAGTTTGGATGTATTGTCCTCCCAGAACTCATGTGGAAATTTGATCCCTAGTGTGGCAGTTTGAGTTATGGGGGCAGATCCCTCATGAATGGATTAATGCTCTCCCTAAGGGTGGGGGGCCTGAGTGAGTTCTTGCTCTATTAGTTCCCATGAGAGCTGGTTGTTTAAAAGACCCTGGCA
>NW_007732232.1:99709-106411 GCF_000696425.1 Galeopterus variegatus | reverse complement strand
AGTTCTTGCTCTATTAGTTCCCATGAGAGCTGGTTGTTTAAAAGACCCTGGCACCTCCTCTTGTTCTTTCTTGCTTTCTCCTGCCATGTGATCTGCTTGTACCCACTGGCTACTGCCACTTTCCACCATAAACAGAAGCAGCCTGAGGCCCATGCCAGATGCAGCTGTCCCAGAATCATAAGCCAAATAAATCTCCATTCTTTATAAATTACCCAGTCTCAGGTATTCTGTTATAGCAACACAAAATGGACTAATACACCAAGTAATCCCCTAGACTTGAATCAGACACTTTTCCTCACTCAGTATTTTTTACCTCTGCAGGCAACTTTTACTTCAAGCTTCGCTTATATATATGGTTCAGAAACATTATGGTTTTTTTTTTAGAATTAATTAGGGCTTTAAAAAAAATTACATGTTTTGTGACAAAACATTTAGAAGCCTATGTTTAACCATTTAACTTTATATCTACTGTCTAGTGTAAGAAATGTCAAAACTAGAAGGCCAGCCTTGTGGGCACAGTAGGAACAAGCGTGGGGAAGGGTTACTTCACAGACCTGGCCAGCCTCCTCCTGTTTGGGCTGCCGAGTCTATACCTCAAGGTGATGATTTACCATGTGATTTGCAGATTTCAACCTGGAACAGAAATCCCTTGAGGGTGTGTGCTAAAATGCAGATTCTCAGGCTCTTCCCTCAGGAATTCTGATTCATGACATTTCAGTTAGGACACAAGATCTGCATATTAAAACAAGTTCCCCTGGAGATTCGTTTTTGCTGTTCCACAGACCACATTTTGAGAAGCATTTATTTAGGGGAAGTGTTTTTGTTCTCTGTGTTTTCTGTTGTTTAAGGTTTTGCACTCAGTTGGGTCCATTGATCACTCAGGACACAATATAAAATTCTCACGCAGAGAGAAACGGACTTAAGCTATCCGTGCATGATTGAGGTGCTTTTACCAGGAAGGGGCTTTTCCAGCTTCAATCATATATGGATGAAAAAGGTGCTATATTCTTTTTATATTAATTACTTTGTGTATTTTATAAGTAGTATATACTTGTATATACTAATATCCCATTTATTGGACATTGTGGGGTGCATAGTATAGACAACTCAAAGTTATTCTTTTAGGTTGTCTTTTTTTGCTTTATTTCAACCATTTCCATGGAACTATTTCTTAATGTAGTATACATTTCCTTGCTTTTGCAAACAGAATCTACTGAAGATAATTAAATATTTTCAGGAAAATCATTCATATTTTTCATTCTTTCAGATCCTACTTAGTTTTGTTAAATCTCCTGGTTGTTTTCAGAATTTTTCTTTCCCCTCTTTGTTATCTATCATTTCTCTCTGTAGTTACTATGTCTGCCTCTAGGAGCTGTCCTTTAATTTTGCTATGGTGTTTGAGATATCATGTAACTGCATACTACATGTCAAGTAACAGTAATGAGGATCTAAATGAGGCTTTGAGAGGCCTTTGTAGCAATAAAGTGAATGAACTTTGTTGCATTGACTTGGCGACATTATTTTAGTGGCTCAACTACCTTCCTCTTATTTCTTAATCCTCATCTGCAGTTGTCAGATCTGTGACCTCAAGATAAGTGAGATATTGGTAGAAATCATTTCTTTTTATCTATAAACCATTGTCTCCCTCAATTATGTTAGTGTTTTCATATATACAGTTCTATAATGTAAAACTTAAGATGATTGACATTCAAATAAAATTTCTCAGGCCAAATTTTGATGCAGGATAATGTGCTTTGATCCAGTGTTATTGTGATTTAGAGCAATAAATTAGTTGTATACCTATGAAATTCCATTCTGAAGTCATTCTGAAATAAAGTTGTTACAACTAATATTTATGTGTGAATTCTTGTGGGGAGGGTGTCACATCTCTTGGCATAGCTTGTGTTTATTGTTTGTAGTAATGATCCTAGTTCTTTTCAGCTGCCCCAGATGGTGGTGTTACACGTCATATGATGTTAGCTCCCTGCTGCCTCCAAGGTGAGCCATTAAAGTTTCTCCCCCAAATAAGTAGAGGCCACTATGATTGGGTGACCTAAGTGGGCCATGAGCTAATGGAGCAAAGGAGCAGGATCTGCAAAAGGAGAAGAAACCAAGTGCAGCATGGACAAATAGTAGCATGAAGCCAGGTGGTCCCAAAGGGGAAGCAAGAGACAGAGTGGCTTCTTGTTGACCTGGAAGCTCAGCTATACTTTCTGCACATTGTTTCCATGAGACTCACTTTTATCCTTTCATTTGTCCTCTTTTTACTAGAGTGTATTTGCGTGGGTTACTGTGCATCATTACCAAAATGCCTTATCCAAGCCCTATTAATGCCCTTTCTTTGTTAAAGTCAGGTTGTGGTGATGATCTTACCTTTAGGGGTAGAGTCCTTAGTGCAACCAGCATTTATTGAGCACCTGCTGGGTGCAAGAGAAAGGCAGGATTTGTCTTCTCTTTTGACTTGATCTAGTGGGTCACTAGAAGGCTTGTGCATCATTATAATGACAGATGGCAGTAAAGGGAACTGATTGATGGTAAGACCCGACAGTTACTTCTTGGGTAAATCAAATGAAAATTACTTATTTAGAGGATGCAGAAAAAAGTCAGCATAAGATGTGCATTAGAGAGATCACAAAAATGTGTAGGTCGGTGGCCCCAAAGCTCACCAGCAGATGCGTGGTTACACATGATCATGTTTGAGTTGTTAAGGGACATGTCTTTCCTTTTGGAAGATAACAGCTCCTCTCTAGGCCCAGCCTTATACAGAAGGGTGGATCTGGCCAGCATGAGACCACCTCATCTGAGCCAGGTAGGAGCTTCATAGTGCACAGTGATTGCAGGGTACAGGACACTCAGGCATAAACATTTTTTACCTTCAGATTGTTCTGACTATTGCAGCCTCATTTGAGGACATTCCTGAATTGAGGGCTGGAGTATTAGCACAATGTTTCCCTGATGTCTCTGGAGGTGAGGGGATGGTATGTTGACTTGTGCAGCTAATCCTGCAACCCCAGAAACTTGACACAAGCCTTGGAGAGACTGAGACAGGTGGAACAGAAGAGTCCTAAGAATAACAAACCCAGTGTGATGGGGACTCAGAGTAGAAATTAAGCAGCTTATAGAAATTTAAAATGCAATATTTAATATTTAAAATGCAGTATTTCTTGCATACCTTAGCTGCCCATTGGAACTACCTGGGCAGCTAATTGAAAAATACTTATGTCTGAGTTCCACCTCCAGAGATCCTTTCTGGTTTGTCAGTATGGGTTGTGGCCCTGCCATCAAGATTGCATAAAGCTCCCAAATGACCCCGAAGCCACAGGCAGTAATTCCTACTAAATTCAGAAGTCATGTTTGTTCTCCCACCAGTGGTAACCCTTAAGAACCTAGCTGGAGGAGGAAGTTTGAGATACAAGACCTCTCCTTTTTATTGTTTTACCTCTAGTTTTTCAGAAAAATATAAGTCACTGTTCAAGAAAAAAGTTCTCCAGTGTCTCTTAAATACTAATAGAAGAAAAGTCTTGCTAAAAATATTCCACTATGTGCAGCCTGTTTTATTATGATCAAAAGTTTGAGCTGCACTTGTTGGAACAAAATCCCATGCAGAAAAAGGATCCTATCATAACTCCAGATCCTTGTCTATCTCGAAGGGTTAACCTGAGTAAGTGCATGGCTGGACCTTGAGATGTAACTATGGACAGCCATGCTGAGAAAGAGACAACAGAGAGAAAATAGCAGCCTCTATCCTGTTAAATTAAACTCCACGGAGCTATTCTCCAGCTTCCTTGGAGAAGGTTAGAGCCATTTCATGCCTGCCATCTGTTAGGCAGCTGATGGAATCATTACATCTTTGTGTCGGTGCCAGGATGAACTTTTAGCTCTCATGACAAAGGAGAAAATGCTAACTTGTTCAATTGTATGTTTTTGTTTTTTGTTTCCCATGTTGAGGCTCGGTGTCTCCCTAAGTTCAAAAGTCCATCAGTTGTTCCAACTTTGCGATTACTGCCTTGCCAGTTTCTTTAGAGTTGTGGGGGAAATTATTTTTTGGACAGAAACCCCCTTGCCATTTGTGTTTAAGGATGTAGTCATTAGTCTTGTCAAAACCAAAGTTGTTCTTGTCAATCTGCCCAAAACAAAAACCCTAAGCACCCATTGTCTACAGGACAGGAGATTTACATAAAGCAGCCAGAAAGAATTTAATGAATGAATTACCCTAGAGTATAGTTATTGAAAATAGAGACAGGATATGGGGAAAAGAGAGAAAGAAAGGGGAGAACGCTACCAAGGTTATACCTGTCACTGATTAGATGAGGGTGACTGTGAGGAAACCTTTATTGTCTGACATTTTCTTTCACAAATGACATTTTGGAGAATTGGAGGATGTAACGTGGATGTTTAGAGTGTTCAACTCACTTCTCCCCACGCTCCCAACATATTCTTAGATATAGCAGAAGAAATTTAATGCAGCTTTTCTGCTGGTTTCTTGGTGATTGGATGCCTTGGAAAACTTGAGAGTCACACCTGAGGCCCTGGATGGCTACAATTCTTAATTACAATTTTAAGTTGGATTAAACAGTATGCATCAGATTACAACTGGAGCTATTCTAGTAGAAAGTAGTCTTTTTGTATGTGTGAAGTCAGAAGCTAGCATAGTAACTTGTTTCCTTAGGTGTTAATCCTTCTGTCAAGTGCTATGAGAACCATGTCTTCCTAGGGAAAAATAAATGCTAACAATGTTTGTGGAGTTTTGCAGAGTCAATTGGGAAACAGCAGAGTCAGCCAAACATTTATTTTTACTCTGATTTGCCTCTGAAACCTCTTCCTGTGGGGTATCACCTGCAATTCTCAAAACAGGATACTTGTTCCCTTGGGGATCTAAGGTCATCTCTGTGAGGGGTGTGTGAAGCCTCACGGTGCATTGATTTTTCTCAAAGCTTTGTGGGGAAAATATTTTTATATTTAAAAAAATAACTTTGTAGAATGTAATAATGGAATGAATTTTTGATTTAAAAAATGAGACTTTAATGAAATTTTGTTTGGGGCACTGAAAATACTTGCAATGCAGCCTAGAACATAGCAACTGTTATAGGCTGCACCTAATGGACATAGCAAAGAGTGGTACTTACATGTGGTTCAGCCTAATATGAGCACTTGCAGTTAGTATATCCCCAAATGCTCCAGGGCCCTGTTCTTCCGCCAGGGACCTGGTGTCTGTCTGTGGAAACTTTGGAGAATCCCTGATTGAGGCCACCCCTAATTACTGGAACTCCTAGAATTCCCATGCCCCGCAGAGTTAGCCTTACATCCTGGCAGCATGAACTTTGCCTGACAATGTCTTGTAATACAAAATGGGGCAAATATCTACTAAACTTGGGTAAGCCTTGCTATAAGCTACATGAGAGATTATTTGAATACTGAGTTAATGCAGAGCTCTTAGTTGTTAATGCTCTTAGTTTAGGAGGAATTATACAGGTAAAAAAATCATTTATTGGATATTAAATTGTAAATTATTTTTCCCTGTGTGTGTATGAGTATGTGCTGATGTGTGTATTTTGGCAATGATATCTCTTTGTTTTCCTAGTCAGGAGAATATTATTTGTCAATACAATGCTTGTAACATGCTGTTTTTTCAAAAATGAAGGCAATTCAGACATACCTATGTACTGCAGCTTTCTCTAACCAGTCTACAATGTTTAATCTGGGGTGCTTGTTAAAAATCAATGGGTATATTTTGAAATTAGGAAGTGTGATGCCTCCAACTTTGTTCTTTTTGTTCAAGATTGCTTCAGCTATACAGGATCTTTTGGTTTCATACAAATTTTAAGATCATTTTTTCTATTTCTGTGAAGAATGTCATTGGTATTTTGATAGAGATTGAATTGAATGTGCAGCTTGCTTTGGGTAATATGGACATTTTGATGATGTTAATGCTTTCAATCCATAAACATAGGCTATCTTTCCATTTATTGTGTTCTCTTCAATTTTTTTTTTGTCAGTGTTTTAGTTTTCTTTGTAGAGGTCTTTTACATCCTTTGTTAAATTTACTCCTAGATATTTCTTTTTTTTTTTTTTTCATAGCTATTGAGATTATTGGGATTATTTCTTGATTTCTTCTTTGGCTATTTTGTTGTTGGTGTATAGAAAGGCTATTGATTTTTGTGTGTTGATTTTGTATCCTGCCACTTTACTAAATTCATTTATTAGTTTTAGTAATTTTTTGGTGGAGTCTTTAGTGTTTTCTATGTATATGATTATATAAAAATATACTATAAAGCTATAGTAACCAAAGCTATAGTAACCAAAGTACTGGCATAAAAAACAGACAAACTGACCAGTGGAATAGAATACAGATCCCAGAAATAAACCCCCACACTTTCAGCCAACCAATTTTTGACAAAGGTGCCAAAAATATACAATAAAGGACAGCTTCTTCAACAAGTGGTGATAGAAAAACTGGATATCCACATGCAGAAGATTGAAACTGGACCCCTGTCTCTCACCATACACAAAAATCAACTCAAAATGGACCAAAGGCCTAAATTTAAGACCCGAAACCATGAAACTACTACAAGAAAACATAGGGAAAATGCTACTCGAAATGGGAGTGGGAAGTACTTTTTTGAGGGAGAATACAAAGACATGGACAACTAACACAAAAATACACAACGGGACTACATCAAACTAAAAAGCTTCTGCCCAGCA
>NW_007732232.1:97427-99144 GCF_000696425.1 Galeopterus variegatus | reverse complement strand
AAAATGGGAGTGGGAAGTACTTTTTTGAGGGAGAATACAAAGACATGGACAACTAACACAAAAATACACAATGGGACTACATCAAACTAAAAAGCTTCTGCCCAGCAAGAGACACTCTGAACAAAGTGACGAGACAACCTACGGAATGGGAGAAAGTGTTTGCCAACTGCACATCACACAAGGGGCTAAAGTCCTGAAATAGAGAACTCATCTGATGAGGATCTTGATGGTGGCAACAGTGACCCAGGGGTCTGACATTATATTTTTATAATAAATGTGTGGTCCCACTGGATAATAACAGTTAAATATCCTATATTGCAAGAGGGAATTGAACAGTTAGATTTAATGAAACCATTTTAACAAGAACCAGTTGCAGTGTTAGGTTGTAATTGCAAAGGAGCCTGCCTGGACTTTAATTTGTCATCTTGTTTTATTTTAAAATGATGCTTGATTTGCATTTCCCAGATGTCAGTGGCAATAATGAGAGGTCCTGGGTAACCAGCCTGTTATATCAGCAATGTTTTAAACAAAACCCAGCATTTCTCTGATGAACTAAAGTTCGTCTCATTTCAGAGGGAGCTCTGAGTAAGATTGGTTTAGTCTCACAATGTGGTTGGTCATGCTGATCATCCGTTTAACTTATTTCACATGTAATTGTTATCCCTCACATCTGTAGAGAGCAGTTCAGTTTACTGAACACTTCCACATCCATTATCTCATTTAATCCTTGAAGCAACCCTTGCGAAGATGGTAGCAGGTAATTTAAAGATGAGGAATCAAAGGCTCCCAGTTGGCAGGTAACTTAGCTAAGAGCACTCAGCTAGGAAGTGGCTGGACTGGAATCATTGTGTGGCCACATATTTATCAAACTTTAGATGTAATAGCATAGTAATGCCATGTAAAGCTAGATACATCAAAAATAAATGTATATATACCCCTTGATTTAAATTTCCTCATCACAAACTACGTTCTTTATACTATGTTGTGTCATTGTCATGTGATCTTATTTTCCTTCTTTCCCTGAGGTGGAGTAAACTTCATTTTGACTCACCTGGTGTGTTTCAGAGTTTATGTAAAAACATATCTTTGTGAAAAGCCATTTATTAAATTCCCTTCAAATTATCCAGTTTGAATATTCTATGTCTTGCTGTGATTTCAACTAATATGGTGATAGAGCTGAGATGGGTTAGGCTAACTTTAATTTTTCATTTGTAAAATGAAACATTTGGGTTAGCATCCAGGAAATACAGAAACTCAGGTTTGAAGGGAATTTAAGAGCCTAAGCTTTCTAATGAAATGGATCACAGTTCAAGTGTTACCTACTGAGTCTGCCATTTACTAGGTATGTGTTGAGACAAGTTATTTAAGCACTCTGAATTCAAGCTTCCTCACTAAAATACAATTAATGATGATAATCTATTTACAGGATTGTTGTAAAAATGGTTAGCGTGCCTGGCATATAGTGATCACTCAGTAAAAGTTAGTCATTGAAATAGATGCTCTCTTTCAGGATTAACAAATTGGTTGGCTGGATCAGTGCATAACTTCCATCTTCCTGCAAAACATGCTGATTAATGCCCATAGCATCCTGAATAATCACTGCTAGTACACCTTTCTCATTCACTTGTAGAATTTTGGTCTTAAAAGTTGAGTTGTGGGCCGGCCCGGTGGCACACTGGATAGTGCGCCGCTTGGGAAGCACGGCGGTGCTCCCGCC
>NW_007732232.1:92978-96427 GCF_000696425.1 Galeopterus variegatus | reverse complement strand
AATTAAATATTATGTAAATGGATATATTCATTTCCTATTGCTGCTTTAACAAATCACCACACACTTAGTGGCTTAAAACAACAAATTTATTATCTTACTGGAGGTCTGGAGTCTGAAATGGACTTCAGTGTACTAAAATCAAGGTGCCAGCAGGGCTGTGTTTCTTCTGGAAGCTTGGAGGAAGCATCCATTCCCTTGCCTTTTCCAGCTTTTAGAAGCCACTTGCATTCCTTGGCTTGTGGGTGGCCCCTTCCTCCATCTTCAGAGCCACCAGCCTATCATCTACAAATTGCTCTCTGGCTTTCCATTTCTCTCTTTCATACGGACCCTTGTGATTACATTGGGTCCATAGAATAATCCAGGGTAATCTCCCCTTGTCAAGATCCCTTAATCACATCTGCAAAGTCCATTTTGCCACGTAAGGTAACATGTTCACAGGTTCTGAGTATTAGGATGTGAACATCTTTGGGGGCCATTCTTCTGCCTATCGCAACTATTACATCTGAGAAGAGAGAGAGTGAAAGATGTTTTCATGAACCTAGTTTCTTGCTTTGGAAAGACTTATTAACTTAAAAATTTCAAAAAATTCTTTTGAATTAAATGTAGGTTAGATAACTGTAAAATTTTGGGAAAATTGTGAAAATCTTGAAGGATTCTGCACTGAGATTGCTCCAGAAGTGTCTTTATGTTCTTGCTCCATTTAGATAAACACACTGTAAATCAGAATTTGCAGTATGACTTTAATTTGTGGACTTTCTTGTTTAGCCACTTCCAATCCTAACTGTGTCAGGTCTTCTATTATATTATTTAATTCAACCCATACCCCATTTCTATCACTTCTGTTCTGAAGTTAGAGAATAAATTTAGATCAGTGATTCTAGACATTTTAGTGGGAGTATTGGACTCCTTTAAGAATTTGATGAAAGCTAGGATGACTTTGAAAAACATTCATAGAAACAAAATTTTTTCTTCCTTTATAGTGCCTTGGGTACAAAAGTTGACTTATATTCTTCAGTTCTTGATCCTCCATCATTTTTAGTCTATACAAAACTGTCCTCTTATTTTATTTTCTTCTTCTTCTCCCATTCCCACTTTTATCCTTACCCCTATATGATCTCCATAAACACTCACCATAGTTTATTGGGTGGTAGATACTTGTTCTTGTCTAGCACTTTTTTGTTGAGAGACAAATAGTGTCATTTTACATATTCAATGTTTTATCTACAGTTTTAGGTGATTTTGTGCATTTTCTGAAAGTCATCCTTGGACACTAGAGGGTTTATAGGTTCCAGGTCAAGAAACTTTGCCCTAAATCTGCACTATTCAACACAGTGAACATTATTAGCTTCACATGACTATTTAAATTCAAATTGAAATTACATAAGATTATGTAAAATTAAAAATTAGGTTTCTAAGTCATACTAGCCCATTTTAAGTACTCAATAGCTATATGTGTCTGGTGGCTGCTAGGACAGTGCAGATACAGAACATGTTCATCATCGCAGAAAGTTCAATTGAACAACACTGCACTAAATGTTCTCCCAGCACTAACACTCTCCCAGCACTAACACTAAGGATTATTCTAGTTGGGAAGCTTTTCTTTACCTGGCATGCTTTTTGCTTGTGAGGAATAACCCATTCCTCACCAGGCACATGATAAAAATGCTCAACATTCAGGAAATGCAAATCAAAACCACTTTGAGATACCATCTCACTCCAGTTAGGATGGCTTATATCCAAAAGACTCAAAATGATAAATGCTGGCGAGGTTGAGGAGAAAACAAATCCTCCTTCACTGTTGGTGGGACTGCCAAATGGTGCAGCCTTTATGGAAAATTGTACGGAGGTTCCTCAAACAGTTACAGATAACTCTACCATATGACCCAGCTATTTCACTGCTGGGAATATATGCAGAGGAATGGAAATCATCATGTTGAATGGATACCTGTACTCCCATGTTTATTGCAGTGCTATTTACAATAGCCAAGAGTTGGAACCAGCCCAAATGTCCATCATCAGGTGAGTGGATAAGGAAACTGTGGTATATCTATACAATGGAATTCTACTCTGCTGTAAAAAAGAATGAACTACTACCATTTGCAGCAATATGGGTGGACTTAGAGAAAATTACATTAAGTGAAGTAAGTCAGGCACAGAAAGAGAAATACCACATGTTCTCACTTATTTGTGGGAGCTAAAAATAAATAAATAGATATACAAACAAATAAATGGTGGCGGGGGGGGAGGAGAAGACACAACAATCACAATTCCTTGAACTTATTGAGACAAGTGAACAGATATGATGTTGATGGGGGGAGAGGTAGTGGGGGGGGAAGAGGAATTGGTAAAGGGACATGAAAATCAACTACAATGTATATTGATAACTTTTTTAAAAAATTGTGTTAGGGAGTCCCTAATAAAGCATATGGAAGACAGACTGAGGATGTAAAAACTGTGAACAATGCTTCTGGATTCTGCGAGATAAAAGACTGAAAAATATGCCCCTTATCAGTTGCTCTTTGAAGGAATTTTATACTGACACAAACTGTAGTCCAAGAGGTCACAAGTATAATCCATAACATTTAAATATAACACTTCAGAATTTGAAAAGCTGTTTAGTTATAACTGCCTTTAGTGATGGAGTATTATTCCAACCATTGGTTGTGCCACAGAATGTCCAGACAGGCATGCAGGTATAGCCCATTACTAGGAAGAAAACACAGAAGGTGATGTAGGACAGGTTTTTACTTTCCACATTGAGCCACCTTTCAGTCTACATAAAGTCTACTTTAGGTTTAGAAGGTTGTTCAGAGGCTTCTACTTTCTTTAATATCTTTCTCTCCCTTTTACTCCTCAGGGTCTGATTCCTCTTGAAATTAGAGACATGGAATCCTCTCTTCTGGTCCTTGCTAAGAAGGGAAAAATGGACACTATGGCCCATGCCTCCTGTTTAGGAGGCTCAGGATTTTAGATTTTTCAGAAGAGAGACATAGAAACTCTTCTTTTTGCTAAATTTGACAACTTCTAGTAGCATAATTTCAACAGCAGTGAGGGGTGGAAGAAAAAAAGAAAAGTGAGGAAGACAGAAATGACCTGCCATGTTATAATTAACTTCATTTTACTTATAAAGATACCTAAGTTAAGAATGGTTCAATGTCATGCTCCAAATTATTCAAGTAGTGTTTGTGCATCAAATCCAGCATTCTTTTATGTCATACTCTCTAACAACTTCGGATAAACAGTTCTACAGTGCCCAGACCACTCTGATGTATGGCTATCTCTTTGATGCATTGGATTAATTGGATTCCAGTAAGTATACATCATCCATTCGTAAGCATGAATCTTATGAATGGAGCAGCATTGTGGCTGAGAATAGGAGCTAATGTGAACATTTACCGTGGTTAATAGATGTGATCGATGGATCAATGAATGGATCCTTATGTTCAAGA
>NW_007732232.1:90042-91995 GCF_000696425.1 Galeopterus variegatus | reverse complement strand
ACACTTGGACCAAAGGAACAGAATAGAGAACCCAGAAATCAACCCACATACTTACAGCCAAATGATATTTGACAAGTGCAACATGCACATACAATGGAGGAAGGACTGCCCCCTCAATAAGTTGTGCTGGGAAAACTGGATATCCATATGTAGAAGAATGAAATTAGATCTGTACCTCTTGCCATATACAAAATGAACTCAAAATGAATTAAAGACATAAATAAAACTCCTAAAGGAAAACATAGGGGAAACACTTCCGGAAGTAGGACTGGGCTAAGACTTTATGAATAAGACCCTAAGAGCACAGGCAATAAGTGAAAAAATAAACACATGGAATTATATCAAACTAAAAAGCTTCTGCACAGCCAAAGAAACAGTTAACAGACCCAAAAGACCACCTACAGATAGGAGAAAATATTAACAAATGATGTACCTGACAAGGGGTTTATATGCAGAATATGCAAGGGACTCAAACAACTTAACAGTAAAAAAACAAGTAACAATTAAAAAATGGGCAAAGGAGCTGTATAGGAATTTCTCAAAGGAAGACATACAAATACCCAACAGTCACATGAAAAAAATTCTCAACCTCACTCTGCATCAGGGAAATTAAAATCCAAAGGCACCACATTGAGATATTATCTCACACCAGTTAGATTGGTCATTATCAAAAAGACAGATATGACAAATGCTGGTGACAATCTGGAGAAAGGTGAGCCCTTCTATACTGTTGGTAGGACTGTAAATTAGTATAGCCATTATGGAAAATAGTACGGAGGTTCCTGAAACAACTACAGATATGATCCAGCAATCCCATTGCTGGTTGTATACACAAAGGAATGGAAATCATCATGTCAAAGTGATACCTGCACTCTCATGTTTATAGTAGCTCCATTTACAATAGCTAAGAGTTGGAACCAACATAAATGTCCACCAATGGATGACTGGATAAGGAAAATGTAGTATATATACACAATGGAATACTACTGTACCATAAAAAGTAATGAAATTCTGCCATTCGCAGCAATATGGATGAACTTAGAGAAAATTATGTTAAGTGAAATAAGCGAAGGGCAGAAAGAGAAATACCTCAGGTCCTCACTCATAAGTGGGAGCTAAGAAAACCCTCAAAAACCAGAAATCAAGAAACAAACAAAAAAGAAAGAAAGAAAAATACAACAGTCACAATAATTCATTGTACTTTCAAAAGAGGAGAACGGAACCGAGGCCACCAGAGGTGGGAAAGGGGGAGAGCAGGAGCTAGTGAGAAATTTGTAAAGGGCCACAAAAAATGATTACATTGTGTAATGATAAATATAGTATAAAATAAATAAATAAATAAAATGTCCATTGCAAGCTCTGAAAAAAAGTTTTTTGGTCAATCAGGATTCTATTTGTTAAATCTCATTTGTTTCCTTTCTTTCTTTCTGTTTCTCAGAATTCTTTACCTTTCTTGCCCTTAACATTTTATTTTGCAGGCTGTAAAATTATCTGATGTTTTTCATGATTATGATTTTTTTTCAGAAATCCTACAGAGGTGAATTCTATCCTCATGCCATCATGTCAGGGGACACGACATCAATTTATATCATTGCTGAAGGTGTTAACTTTGGTCACTAAATGACTGTTTTCCCTTTGTAGTTACCTATCTTCACATGGACACTTTGGAAATACAAGTATATTAGGGTACTTCAAGAAGTTTGTGGAAAAACAGAATTATGGTATTAATCTTTCCATGAACTTTTTGAAGTACCCTAGTGTTTGTGTATTGCATTTGTTACTTATCAATATATGCTGAACTCATTTTATATTAGCTCCTAAACATCTCCCTTATTCTTTATTACAAATGCATAGAACTTCATTGCATGTATAGACATAATTTATTCTACCAATCTCTCATGTATAGACATTTAGGTTGTTTCTATTATTTTGCATTTACAAATAATGCTGGAA
>NW_007732232.1:85670-89341 GCF_000696425.1 Galeopterus variegatus | reverse complement strand
CAAGAAGTTTGTGGAAAAACAGAATTATGGTATTAATCTTTCCATGAACTTTTTGAAGTACCCTAGTGTTTGTGTATTGCATTTGTTACTTATCAATATATGCTGAACTCATTTTATATTAGCTCCTAAACATCTCCCTTATTCTTTATTACAAATGCATAGAACTTCATTGCATGTATAGACATAATTTATTCTACCAATCTCTCATGTATAGACATTTAGGTTGTTTCTATTATTTTGCATTTACAAATAATGCTGGAATGGATAATCTAATGCAAATGTATTTTCTTATTGTTGCAGGTGTATCTTCAGGTAAATTTCTAGAATTGAGGGCCGGCCCGGTGGCGCACTGCTACAGTGCACCGCTTGGGAAGCGCGGCAGCACTCCCACCAAGGGTTCGGATCCCACATACAGACCGGTTCCCGCTCACTGGCTGAGCGAGGTGCGGGAGCAACACCGAGGGTTGCGATCCCGTTGCCGGTCCCGGTCCGGTACGGGTGCGACACTGAGGGTTGTGATCCGTTGCCGGTCACGAAAAAAGACAAAAAGGGAAAAAAAAAAAAAAAAAAGAATTGAGATTGCCAAATTAAAAGGAAAATGTATATGTAATTTTGTTAGAAATTGTCAATTACTCCAACATAAGGACTGTATAATTTATATTCTTACTAGCAGTAAATAAGAGTGCCTTATAGCCTTGCCAACAGAGTATGTTGCCAAAGTCTTTAATTTTTTGCCAATTTGATAGAAGAAAAATGGTATCTCAGTGTAATTTTATTTGCATTTCTCTCATTATGAGTAAAATTCATGTGATTAAGGACCATTGTATGTCTTTTTTATGAATTGTTTGCTTGTGCTTTTAACTCATTGTTCTACTGAGGTTTTGGTCATTTCGCCTGTTCAAGAATTTTTAAATATATTAAAGAATACTTTTTATCTGATACATTTTTGCAAATCCCCCCCCCTCCAGTTTGTCATTTGTCATTTTACTTTGCTTGTGGTATTTTTTCCATGAATTTTTGTTTTTATGTTTTTATATAGTCAAATTTGCGTTTTTTTGTTTTTTTTGTTTTGCAACTGGATTTTGAGTCTTAGAAACTTTTCTTACTCAGAATATTGATGAATTCTACCACATTTTCTTTTAATACTTACATGGTTTTAGTTTTTTCATTTAAATATTATGATTCATTGAGTTTATTTTTATGTATGATGGAAATGATTTAATTGTGTCTTTTCCAAAAGACTATCCAGTTATCTCAGCACCATTTAAAAAAAGTTCATCTTTGCCCAGTTTGAGAACCACCTTTATTGATTATTAAATTTCCATATGTATTTGGATCCCTATCCGGGCATCCTATTTTATTCTGTTGCCCCAGTCTGTCTGCTTATTCATGTCCTAATACCACAATTCTTTAATAATAGAAGCTTTATATTTTGTAGAATGTTTTAAGACTTGATAGGTCTAGTCCCTTTATATAGCTTTGCTTTTTTTCAGTATTTTCCTAGCTATTCATGCATATTTATTTTTCTGTATAAACTTTTGTTGCAACTTCTGTTATTTAGCTTCATAAAAATGCTTATTGGTATTTCTAATTGTTGTTGCCTTAATTTAAGAATGAGTGTAGGAAGAAGTAATCATTTTATGATGTTGCATTGTCCTGTCCAAGAATAAGGACTACCTTTCCACTTGTTCAAATCTGCTTTTGTGTTTATCAGTATTGTCTTTAAAGTTTTCTCATATAGATTGTACTTTTTAATCTATTGCTTTATAACAAATTACCCCTAAACTTAGTGGCTTAAAGCAACAATAAGCATTTATTATCTCACACACTTTCTGTAGGTGAGGAATTCAGGAGCAGTCTAGCTGGGAGGTTCTGGTTTGGGGGTCTCTTATGGCATAGCAGTCAAGATGGTAGCTGGGGCCACAGACATCTGAGGCTTGATTGATGCTTCCATGATGGATCACTCCCATAGTAGGGAAGTTGGTGCTGGCTTTTGTCAGGAGGCAACAGTTTCTTACCATGTGGTCCTCTCCATAGAGCTTCTTGAGTGTCCTCACAACATGGCAGCTGGCTTTTGTTGACAAATGATCCAAGACAGAGAATAAGGAAGAAGCTACAATTGTTTTAATAACATAGCATTGGATTTCACACAACATCATTTTTACAATATTTTATTGGGTACCTAGATCAGAACTATTCAGTGTGGGAGGAGTCTATACAAAGAAGTGAATGCATGGAGATGGGGATTATTAAGACTGTCTTGGAGGTGTAAGTCTTGTACATATATGTAGTGTTTTTACATTAGGTAAGATTGTGGATTCAGTATAATGGTGAGTATGTATGTGTGTATATGTATGTGTGTGTGTGTGTGTCTGTGTATGTGTTAAGAAAGTGTCTGTTACATCTTATTTTCTGCAGTATTTTTACTGGGAATGGACACTGAATTTTTAAAAAGAAGTTATCAGTTTGTATGGAAATAATCACAGTTTTTCTCCTCAGATTTATTATATTTTATGCTTATGAATTTCCTATATTGTGTATACCTTGCATTCCTGGAACAATCATTGCTTAGTCATCATGTATCATTTTCATAGTGTGGTAATGAATTCTGTATGTTAATATTTAATATTTTTGTATTAATATTTATATATTAGTCTGTAATTTTATTTTTTAAGATTTTGGACTGTATCAGAGTTAGGGATTAATATTATACTTGCTTCATAAAATTATTTTGAAAGATTTTCCTCATTTTTAAGCTTTGTAACAATTTTTGTAGCATCTGGACTCTCTATTCATTGACAGTTTGGTAAAATTTTCTTGTAAAACCTTCTGGGCCTGGTGTTTTGTGTGCATGTATGTGAGGAATAGGCTTGATAAATTTCTCCAGTTTTCTTTTTTTCATAAAAATTGGTCCATTTAAGCTTTCCAACTCTACTTGAGTTGATTTCGGTAAACTGTGTTTTTTTAAAAAATTATTCATTTTATGCTGGTTTTCAAATTTATTTGCACAGAGGTATGCAAAGTAATTTCATAATTTTAAAGTCTTCTTCTGTTTCAATGGTCATTCCCTTCTATTTTTTATTTTACATATTTGTGCTTTTGCCCTTTTTTCTTGATTAAATGAACTAGTAATTTGTGTACTTTATTAATATTCTTCAAAGAACCAAGATTTTGATTTATCAGTTAGATTTCTTGTGTTTGTCTTCTGTACTGCATCAATTTTCACTTTTATTCATTATTTTCTGTCTTGTGCTTTCTTTTGGTTAACTTTATTGTTCTTTCAAAAAACATTTTTAGTTTGCAACTAAATTCATTTATTTTTATTATTTCATTTTTTTGATATAAGTTTATGTCAATTATTTTCTTTTGATTACTCCTTACATGTATTCCGTAGATTGTGATGTGCAGAGTTTTCATTAATGTTATTTTTAAAAAATCATAAAATTTTGGGTTGAACTTCCTCTTTCATTCAAGATTTAGGAGAAAATTTTTAAATTCCCAAGTGAAAGAGTTTTCTTATTATAAATATTGTTATTAATTCCTTATTTTATTATAATCAGAGAGTGTTGTTTTTAAGATTTTTCTCCCTGTGACTCACCAGTACTTTCTGTGATCTAATATTTGATCAATTTTTTTTTTTTTTTTTTTTTTTTTTTTTTTTTTTTTTTTTT
>NW_007732232.1:64898-84791 GCF_000696425.1 Galeopterus variegatus | reverse complement strand
GGCCCGGGGCCGGGGGACGGGACCCCAAGCCTCGGCGTTGCTCCCGCGCCTCGCTCAGCCAGTGAGCGGGAGCCGGTCTGTACATGGGATCCGAACCCTCGGATGGGAGCGCTGCCGCGCTTCCCAAGCGGCGCACTATCCAGTGCGCCACCGGGCCGGCCCATATTTGATCAATTTTGTAAATGTTTTATGTGTGCTTGAGAGGAAAATGTATTTTCTATTATCAGGGTGTAATATTTGATATGTTTCCATAAGATCTTTTTTATTGAGAACATTGTTAGGTCTTGTATAGCCCTATTAATTTTTGTCTACTTGACCTGTGTCATACTGAGAGTAGCACAGTAGTATCTGTTGTTAGTGTGCTTCTGTGTATTTCTACTTGCTTCTCCTGAAGTTTTTGTTTATAAAGATGGTTGCTGTGTTATTTAGTGCATGGATATTTCTAAGTGTTATATATTTATTTTGAATTGTAGCTTTTAGCATGAGAAGTGTTCTTTTTTGTCATATTAAAAGTTTTTTTTGGTTTGCATTCTACCTCATCTGATATCAGGATTGAAAACCCTGCTTTCTTATTGATTCCATTTGCTTGTTATGTCTGTGTTCATCTCTTTATATTTAGCCTTTCTGAATCACAAAGTGTGACTCTTTTATGTATCATGGCTTTGACATTTCTTTGTGAGTAAATTTGAAAATATTTTTCTTTTAAACGATGAGATAAGCCAATTCACAATTATTTACATGCCTGTTATGTTTGGTCTATATGTTGTCATTTTATTTGTTATAATTACTAAGGGATTTTATTGTAATTTCTTTTTCTCTACATAATGTGTTTGCTTTGCTCTTTAATTTTTAAGTTTCTTTTGATATTAGAATTAGATATTTAGTAATAACCTTTGTACTTATGCCTTTTTCGGTGCTCTTTTTCACTGATTTCTAGGTAAACCTTTATAATTTGATTTGCCAGTTTTTTATGTATCTTGTAATTCCTCCTTTTTATCTGTACAGTAGATGTTCTCAAAATGTGATCCAATGGGGTTCTGTAGAGGATTGCATTATGTCCCCACAAAACTCTCCAAAGCTTGAATTGTGTACACCATGATTTATGTATTAGAAACTCAGCTCCCTCTGTGACCGTTAAGAGAATGAGAAATCCTATTATGGTGATTGAAAGGTGGAGCCTTGAAGAGGTGATTGGACTGTAGGACTGTGCAGTAGTGAATGGATTAATAATGGTGGCCAGGGGTGTGGTTCCATGGGCTTTAAAAAGAGAGTGAATGAGGAGGTTACTCTCTTGCTTTCTCTGCTCTCTCTGCTTCCACCATCTTGCAATGTGAGACCCCTGGGTCACTGTTGCCACCACCAAATGGACTGTGGATTTTCTGGCCTCAGAAACTGTAAGCAATAAATTTTGTTTTCTTTATAAATCACCCAGTTTCAAGTATTTTGTTATAAACAACAGAAATGGACTAATACAGGCTCCCTGAAACTCTTTAAGTATATCTATGAGGTCAAAACTCTTTTCATAATAATGCTAAGGCATTATTTTACTTTTCCACTTTTATTTTCTCATGAATATACATGAAAGTTTTTCAGAGGCTACATGATATGTGATGATGTTATTGCTTTGATGCCTAATGAAATGTGTGGAGCACATATGAAAATCGAGCTGTCATCTATTAAGGCAGACTTTAAAGGGATGTGCAAAAATATAAACTTTTTTCCCTTTTTTTTGAGAACAGTATTTTATGTTACCGTGTTATTTTAAAATAAATAAATATTTGAAAAACTTCTCAGCTGTAATTTCTAATATGGCAAATATTGATAGATATAACTCACATAAAAAAAAACTTTCTGAGGTCCTCAAAAATTTTAGAAGTGTAATAGATTTCAGAGGCCAAAATGCTTGAGAACTGCTTCTGTACAACAATCAGTGAATTTATTCTCCTTTCCACTTTCCCTCTTCCTTCTTTTCCACTTTTTATTCGTATTATTTTTACTTAATCAGAACATATGACAGTTTATAGTATTCTTATGTTCTTGTCTCTACATTTGTTTTAGTCTTAAATCTAAAATTCAACATATTAAGTTCTTACTCCCTTTACCTAAATTTCTTCAGTTATATCTTGGTTGGATAAAACTCATCCTTCAGTAGATTCTTCAAGATGGCTCGTAAATACAGGACTCTCCAAGTCCTTGCATGTGTAAAACTTCTTTTCTTTTCTTTTTTATTTGTTGGCCAGGATATTGAAGAACAGCTTAACTAGATAAAAAATCCTTGGTTCACATTTTTTCTCCCTTGAGTTTCTTGCAAATGCTGCTTGCTTCTCGCCTTGGCTTGTATGTTGCTCCTGAGAAGTCTGATGCTAGCTGAATTATTTTGCCACTGTAAGAGTTTTGGTCTTTTTGCCTTCCTGGAGAGCTGATGGTTTTATCTTTAAAGTCTAATGATTTTACTAGGATACATCTGGAGGTTGAACATTCTGGATGAATTTTCTCAGTTCCTGGTGGGCCCATTTAGTATGTGGATTTAGATTAATTATAATTTCCTGAATGGTTTCTTGGATTATATATATATATTTTTTTGTCTTTTGTCTTTTTCCGTGTCCAGCAACGGATCGCAACCCTCAGTGTTGCCCCCGTACCGGACTGGGGACCGGCAACGGGATCGCAACCCTCGGCATTGCTCCCGCGCCTCGCTCAGCCAGTGAGCAGGAACCGGTCTGTATGTGGGATCCGAACCCTCGGGCGGGAGCACCACGCGCTTCCCAAGCGGCGCACTATCCATTGCGCCACCGGGCCGGCCCCCCTTGGATTATATTTTTAAATATTAGTTTTTAAAATTGTTTTTAAAATTTTTTCTTTTTAAATATTAGTTTTATTACATTGTTCTGTTTTTCTTCTTCAGACAGTTCAATTATGTGTAATTGGATCTCCTCTGTCTTTTATTTAAACCACCTTTTTTTTCTAACCTTTCTTATGTTTTTATCTTATTTTTATTATCTTGGTTGTTTTTCTGCTTTTCTTCATTTTCTCTTTTTAAATATTCATTGGAACATAATCTTCCTAGGGCAACTTGTAATTTAATTTTTCATTTTTGAGATAATTTTTTTCCCCATTTCCTTCAATCAACTCTTACTTTATTTCTTCCTGCTTTATGTCCGTTTCTGTTTCTTAGATTTTGTTTATAGGATTCGAGGTGCTTTTCCTATTCCTATATGTTTGTTTGAAGATACTGAATTTAGTTTGAAGTATTGTGCTGTAGTTTCTCTTGCTTTGTAGTTGTTTTGAGGAGTGGGAGGAATTTCATCAGTTCAAATGTTTCAATTTTAAGTTTCCATTTTGTGCTTCCAGTAGCTTTCAATAGATGTCGACTCTTTCTGAATCTTTAGTTTGTGGATCAAGTTGGCAATTTTGGGAAAATTATAAGCATTTAATTCAAGAGATTCCTATTCTGTCAGTGTAGTGAAGTGTGGTTTCTTTAATGAATATTTATCTACATTTGTACATATGTATGCATGTATGTATGTATGCATGTATGTATATATGCGTGTATGTTTCCTCTCTCTTTCCTCCTCCTCTCTCTCCTTCTTTCTCTGTTTCACAATAGGAAAGCTGCTGCTTATTCAATTTTTCCATTCTCTTTTGTCTTATAGGATCCCCAATTTCTTTCACTTGCTTTTCCCCCCTTCACCACCAAGACTCCAAAATGTTTTTCTTTTATAGCGTATTCTCCTCTAAGCTGTGTTGTCTTTCTGAGGCTGTCACCTTGAGTTCTACACATTTAAAGCCTCCTGACTGCAGCCATTCTTCTTAGACATACTACTCCCGTTTTCTCTCTTCTCACAGTTTTCCTGGACTTCCTTCACTCTCCACAAATGCTTGCAGTGGAAGCCAGTGTTCTCTGTCTTCTAGTTATGCTGAAGGGATGGGTTTTCTGTGGTTTTATTTGTTCTTCTTGTTGATCTGTATAGTTAGTTTGGAAAAGTTGTGGAGTGATTCAGTTTTAGAAGACCACCATTATCTTCAGGCTACCCAGAAGCAGAAATGCCTACATTTGATGCAATTAAATTAATCATCTTTTCCCCCCTCCATATGCTATATCTTTTATTTTATTTCATTAATTTTTATTCATATAGTCTACATACTTTCTTTAGTTAACCTTATATTTTTACCTGTTATCTTTATATCTTAAAGCTATCAAGAGTTCCTTTTTAACATAGTGTTATGAAGGAATTCAGTTTTATTTTCTTCCATGTAGTCATGTAGTACACAAGTTTTCACAATATCCTCTCTTGAACAATCAAATCTCTTCTATTTTTTTTTTTTTTTCGTGTCCGGCAACGGATCGCAACCCTCAGTGTCGCGCCCGTACCGGACTGGGACCGGCAACGGGATCGCAACCCTCGGTGCTGCGCCCGCACCTCGCTCAGCCAGTGAGCGGGAACCGGTCTGTATGTGGGATCCGAACCCTCAGCGGGAGCGCCGCCGCGCTCCCAAGCGGTGCACTGTAGCAGTGCGCCACCGGGCCGGCCCCTCAAATCTCTTCTTAATTATTTGAATTTTGTTATGTATGAAGCATTCAAACACACAAGTGTATTTCTAAGTTTTTTATTCTGTTCCATTGGTTCATGTAACTGTTATTATGGCTTAATAATAGTGTGTCAATATCTGCTGGCATGCTTTTAAAAATCTTTTATTAGTAATTGATATATAATAATTATACATATTTATGGGGTACAATGTGACATTTGATACATGTATACATTGTGTATTGATCAAATCAGGGTAATCAGCGTGTCCATCATCTTAAACATTTACCATTTCCCTGTGATAAGAACATTCAAAAACCTCTCTCCTAGCTATTTTGAAATATGTAATATAATATTGTTAACTCTAGTCATCCTACTATGCCATAGAACGCCAGAACTTATTGCTCTTATCTAACTGTGCTTTGTACTTGCTGACCAGTCTCTCACCATGGTCCGTTCTTCCTTCCCTCCCCATCCCCTGGTAATCACTATTCTGCTCTTTACTTCTATGAGAACAATTTTTTAGATTCCATGTATGAGTAATATCATGTGGTATCTGTCTTTCTGACCCTGGCTTATTTCACTTAATGTCTTCCAGGATTATCCATTTTGCCACGAATGACAGGATTTCATTCATTTTATGGCTAAATAGTATTCTGTTGTGTATTTTCTTTATCCATCCGTCCATTTAGCCCGATTTCATAACTTAGCTATTGTGAATAGTGCTGCAATAAACATAGGAGTGCAGATATCTCTCCAGTTCATTTCCTTTGGATATATATATCCAGCAGTGGGATTATTGGATCATAAGGTAGTTCTACTTTTAATTTTTTGAGGACCCTCCATACTGTTTTCCTTTACAGCTGTACTAATTTACATTCTCCAGTAGCCTGCTTTTTAGTTTTCTGTTTTAACATTGACTTAGCTTTGCATGGGCCTTTATTCCTCCAACTAAATTTTAGAGTAAATATGATGAATTTCTCAAAGACATTCAAGTTGAAACTGGATTGGGGATCTATAGATTAGTGATGGGAAAATTTAAATCTGTAAAATTATTATTAATTTCACCCAAATCATAGAAGACCTTTTTATTTATTTGGGTCATCTTTGATGCCCTTTATTAGATTTAAAAATTGTTTTCTAGAGAGTTACTGAGTTTTGTTGCTAAGGTAATTACTAGATATTTTACAGTTTTTGTTGCTTATCTTATTTTTCATTATATTTTCTAATTGGTTATTGCTGGTGTTGAGAAACACTATTGATTTTTGTAGGTCAATTATATATCAGCAACATTGCTAAGCTCTCTTATTTTTCCTAATACTTTTTCTCTAGATTATGTTGTTTTTCCTAAGTAGATGATTATATATAATCTATAAATAATGCCTCTACTTTTTCACTGTTGGATTTCAAGCATTTTATTTTTCATTCTTGGGTGAAATAAAAGCAAGAAAATATAGCCGTGTCAGATGTACTCTTCGCTGTCTACGAACTTCAATTATCCTTACCCTCACTGTCCAGTGTGATTATTTGAGAGCTGACAGTACCTGTACATGTATATATATTTCAGTGTAGTATTATGTCAAAACCCATTATGAATCCAAAAAAGTCATTTTTTTCTACCATGGAGGAGAAAATGTTCAGCTTCTGAAGGCTAAAAGAGTTAAGGAGGAGAAACACTATCCTGAAATTCTTTCATTTGCTTTGTATCTGTTGAAAGTATTGATCTTAATACCTGGGTGAGCTAACAAAAATCAAATATTACTGCCTATTTTGCTTCCTTCATTTGAATTTTAAAAATTTGATATCATTAATTTTTATTACACAATTTTTTATTTCAAATTATACAAGTAATAAAACATTTGAATTGTAAATTACTTAAATTGTATTCAAATGATGTAGAACTAGACAGAAACTCTACTTTTACCTTTTTTCATATTTCCACCTACTTTCTTCTACCACTTTCAACAGTTTTCTGTGCATTCTTTTATCCCTTTTATTTACACTTACATGCACATCACATATATTGTATGACTTTTTCCTTCAGTTTAAAATATATTAATTATTGAAATATAACTCAAATACCATAAAATTCACCATTTTAAAGTGTACATTTCAATTGTTTTTAGTATATTTAGAATAGTATGGTATGATACCTACAACCAACCACTACATAATTTCCTAACATTTTTATCATCTCTAAAGAAACCCCATATCTGTTAGCAGTCAGTTTCTATTTCCTCCCTCTCCTCAGCTTCTGGCAACCACCAAGCTATTTTCTAACACTATGGGTTTGTCTGAACATTTCATATAAATGTAATCAAACAATATGTGGCCTTCTTTTACTTAGCTATGCGTGACTTTTAAAAAATAAGTATTAATGGGATCATAACAGACATATTGTTCTGATTCTTTTTTCCCTTAATATTTCTTCCATATTACCTTATATGAGTATATTTTCATGTGATTATTTTTAATAGCAGTATTGTATACACAGACCAGATACATCATAACTTATTCATGTATTCCATTACTGATGAATATATGAGCTGTGCCTGTGAATATTATCAACAATCTCATACTGAATGCTGTTGTTCATACATAGATTGAACATGGACAAGTGCCTTGTCTAGAAGAAGAAATGGAACAAAATGAAAATAGTAATAGTACTCACCTTAAAAAGTTATTGTGCAGATAAAAGAAGACAATACTAGTACTTAGAACAATGCCTGGCACATTTCAAACTCTCAATAAATGCTAGCTATTTAATATTACAAAAATATCTAGATCTGCAATAGCATAGAAAATATTCATAATGTAATAGTAAGTGTAAGAAACAACACACTAAAATAGCATATATTCTTTGGTTGCAGTTTTGTGAAAACTATGTCTGCTTATGAATAAAAACTCAAAAAAATAAAAATATGAAAAATTCCTTTGTTATGATGATGTTATGATGATAGACTGTCTTTGTATGTTTTCAAAATGTCTTTAAAGTTACATCAGGTTAAAATTAAAAAGAAATGTAGAGAGAGAAGAAGAAATCCTGACTTGTCTTTGAAGATGAAAATGAGGTTCCTGAGCACCCTCGGACTGGGGCCCCATGCCAGGACAGTGTGGATCTGACATGGATGTATCAAGACTTAGTTGTTTACTGTGGTAGCCTTTCTTCTCGGTGAAGGCTTCCTGATGGGTTCCTCTCTCTTCATTATAAACATCTTTGACTTGTATCCTTGGTTATCCGTCCACCCATTCATTCAATAGGTATCTGTTGAGAGCCCACCGTGTGCTTGGCACTGTTCTAGGCACTGGATATACAGTGGTGAGCAAGACAGAGCAGGTCTTGGGTTTGGCATTATAACAGAAGACTTACACTTAAATAATAAAACAAACAAACAAAATCAGACAATGATAAGAGCTATGCAGATAATTCGAATATGATGATGTAATGATATCTGACTTGGCAACTGCTTCAGATTAGTGGTCAAGAAAGACTTCTTTGCAGAGGTAGCAGTTTATCTGCTGAGACCCAAATGACAAGAGGAAACCAAGCCATCCGTAGGAAGATCATGGGGAGGAACAATTCAAGGGAGTGAACAGCACACACAAAGGCCTAAAGTGGAAGCCCACTTGGTGGGTATGAAGCACAGAAACAAGGCCAGTGTGGCTGGATAGTGGTGGAAGAGGTGGGAGCAGAATGAGATCAGAGAGGAAGACTGGTATCAGATCATGCTGGCGTTTGTAAGCCAGGGTAGGGAGTTTGGATTTTATTCTAAGTGGGATGGGAAGCATTGGGTGGTTTTAAGTCAGAGAGCAACTGGGTTGTACTTATGTTTTAGAAAAACATTCCACTGGCTGTTCTGTGGAAAATGGATTTTAGAGAGACTGGACTCAAGGAGATCAGTGAGACGATGTGGCAACTGTCAAGGGAAGCGATGACAGTGGCTCAGATTAAGGTAGTAGAAGTGGAGGAAAAGAGAAATGCTTGTTGGGATTCTTTTGGAGGGAAGTTAACTTTACTGGATTTGCTACTGAATTGATCTGGGGCATAAAGAAACTAAAGGAACTGAAGATAAATCCTATATTTTTGGTTTGAGTAATCAGGTGTGTGGTGATGCTACTTATTCTGAAGAAGACTGAAGAATTTCTGGGTATCATAAAGTTCTGTTTTGATTGTATTAAAGGTTCCTATCAGATATCCAAACAGAAACAACAAATAGAGACTTGATTATAAGAGAATGTAGGTTTCCAGGAGAGATATTGAAGACTTCAATACAGATGTGGTACTTGAAGCCATGGCACCGGGTGGGATCAGCTAGGAGGAGTGTAAAGATAAAATAGAGAAAGAGGTCCAGGATTAAGTTTCTGAGGTGTTCTCACACTATAGAGGTTGAAGAGAAGAGGAGAAGCCAGGAAAGGAGACTGAGGGGAGAAGCTAAGTAAGCAGGTAGGAGGAAAAGCAGGAGAGAGCGATGGCCCAGAAGCAAAAAACAGAAGTGTTTCAAGAATGACAGGGGGAATTAACTGTGCCAAATGCTTATTGAAATGTAGAGGAAAATAAAAGAAGAGAAACAAATTTTGGATTTGGCACCAGGAATGTTCTTGGAGACTTGTGAACATGAAGACACAGATTTTAGAACCAGACAAGATTGGATTTGAATCTTAGCTTTGTTGCTGTAAAGTTTAAATTAGGTAAAATATATAAAATTACTTAGCATACAGTAGGAACTCAACACATTATTTCTTGGAAAGGCAGGATTCTTGGAATATCCCAGGGAAGAGGTTTTAACTTCTTAGTGTTTTGTTTTTGAAGCCCCAGCACTTCTTGTTTACAAAGCAGGGAAAAGTGTTTATTGACCTAAAAGGCTGAGATTTCAGGGAGATGATTAACTTCTATCCAAGAAGGATAAGAATGCAAGTCTATTCCCTTAGGGTCCCATGGGGAGCTTGTCTTTGCTTTTGTTTAGCTTCTTGGGCATTTATGCTTGTTAAATCCCAGGTTGTGAAGTTTCATAACAACCAGTCACCCTCATTTAGTTCTAAGCTGAGCAGAGTGGATTGAGGCTAAGGTGATTGGTGCTGTGTCTGAAACATTGACCAAACACAGCAGGGGAGTCTATTTCACTGCCATATTTATGCTCTGTTCTTGAGGACATCTTGCTGTGAGATGGGGAGTGGAGGAGAGGGTAAAACAAAGATTTATTGACTACAGGTACAGTGATAAGGGGCTCAATTCAGTCCTCATACCCAAAAGCTGGCTCTAGAGTCAGCTGGTTTTCAGTCCCAGTTCATTGGGAAATTCCAGGAGCAGATTATGATTACCTTTCTGCTGCACTTTATTCCTTCCTGCAGGATATCATTTCCTATCAGCCTATGAATTCCTTGCAGTGCACATCTACTATGGACTTTTTTTTTTCCAGTTTTTGTTTATGTTAAAATGTACTTATTTCACATGCATATTTGAAGGAAGTTTTCACTGCATATAGAATTCTAGGTGACAGTTTTTTCCACCTTCTTTCAGTACTTAAAAGATGTAATTCCATTGCATTCAGGCCTCTATTGTTTCTCATTAGAAGTCAGATATCATTTTTATAGTTATTCTTCTGTGTGTAACGTTCCCTCCCATCCCCCCACCTTTATTTGCTCTTGAGATTTTCTCTTATATATTTGGCTTTTAGCAGTTTAACTATAATGTGTCTAGGTGTGGTTTTTCTTTGTATTTATCTTGTTTAGGATTATCTAAGCTTTTTAGGTTTTTGTTTGAAGTTTTGCTATCGATTTTGGAAGAGTCTCAGGCATTATTCGTTCATATATTTCTTTTGCCTCATTCTTTCCTCTCTGTCTGAAACTCCAAGTGTATGTTTGTTAACTGTCATATATGTATATATACATATAATATTAAAAAAAATACATATGTATACTTGTCCTGCAAAGACTAAGATACTTACTGCCTGGACACTAATTTTTTATTTTTTTGTTACTATATTTATCATTACACAATTTAATCATTTTTTGTGTCCTTTTACCAATTTCTTGCTAGCTCCCCCCCCCTTCCCACCTTGGGCGGCTTCAGGTCTGTTCTCTCCTTTTGAAAGTGCAACAAATTATTGTGATTTTTCGTTCCTTCTTCCTTCCCTTCCTTTCCTTCTTCCTTTCTTTTTCTTTTTTTTAGCTCCCACTCATGACTGATGACATGTGATATTCCTCTTTCTGTACCTGGCTTATTTCACTTAACATAATCTTCTCTAAGTTCATTCATGTTCCTGTGAATAGTTGTTAACCATCTAATATTTTCCCACAGTTCTATGGTGCTCTTTTCTGCTTTTTTCCTCCTTATTTTTTTCTCCATGTATTTTAATTTAGATAATTTCTTTTGACCTATCTTCAGAGTCACTGATTTTTTTCTCTGCTGTGGTCAGTCTTCTAATAAATCTATCAAATAAATTCTTCATCTCTGATATTTCATTTTTTACTTTTTATATTTTCATTATTTTTTAATATATGTTAAACTTTTTCATATATATATATATGTGTGTGTGTGTATATATATATAAAATAGTTTACAACTCTTCTGAAATAGCCCACTTTTTGTTCACCTTTTCCACTAGATTCTTTAACACATTTATCTTAACTCTTTTAATTCACTTTCATATTTTTAACATGTGGCCATACCTGAGTCTGCTTCTATTGACTATTTTCTCTCTTGACTATGGGCTACATTTTCTTGTTTCTTTTAAACTATCAACATAATGTCACTGAACACAAAGTAGGGAGAAGCACAGTAATACACCACCATATAATATTTCTAATATACAGGTACAATAGATGTAAACAACTTCAAGAGTATATATAATAATAAAACGTAGTAAAATCAGTAGGAAATGATGAGTTTAAAGTATTTATTACCTTTTAAAATGTAATTCATTTACGTAAGTTTATATAACTTAATATTTAATAGCAGCTGTGTTTAACAACTGATGCACAAAATTGCTGACAATCAGCTCTTGCAAGCCAGTACAAGATGGTTCCAAAACACCACTGTTAGCTGATCATATCAGGGCTTTGCTGTTGTTTTAGTTAGGTTCAGTTCACCACTGACTTGAATGATCTGTGGGCAGCATCAGGATTTTCCCTCAGTGGGGTTTGAGATTTGAGTACCAGGAAGATCCTGGGGATATCTTTGTGTTTTGGATTCCAGCTACCAGCTTTCTGAACTATGGGAGGGCTCATTTAGCTTTACAGTGAGGCTGCCAGCTTGTTGGGTCACTGGGGAGTTCTTCACTCTCCAGGCCTGCCCCGGCTCTCTGTGCCTCACTCTCCCGTCTTGTCTCTGCCTGTGGCAGTGTATTCAGTGAAGCCCATGGTGCCTGAGAGGGGATGCTCTCAGTCCCCTTCTGCCCCTCCCCCAGCCAGAAGCAGCCATGCCAAGTACAAGTGCTCAGTGAGGGCCTACAGTGCATTGACTGGATTCTCCCTGTTCTCCTCTCCCTCGGCCTTCTTGCAGATACCGCACCCCTTCTGCCCCTCCCCCAGCCAGAAGCAGCCATGCCAAGTACAAGTGCTCAGTGAGGGCCTGGAGTGCATTGACTGGATTCTCCCTGTTCTCCTCTCCCTCGGCCTTCTTGCAGATACCGCACACCTGCATCTCCAGGAGGGTCTCTCTCAGCTCTCCTCTCTGACCCCAAATTTCCATGTAAGCACCCAGTGAAGGCCTGTGGGAAGGAGTTGGCAGGTGGTTGCAGATTTGCGGCTGGAGCTCTTAGGGATTCTAAGCATGCATGTTAGCCCACATTTAGCCTTTAACAATTGGAAATGGTTCAGATGGCTTCTTACCCCAATCAGTGGCAGTTCCCCCATTGTCCCACTGTTCCACCAAGGATGAAAGCAGACATGGGTATCTTCTCTCCTGGCAGGAGTTCACCATTTTCTGAACTTAGTTCTTTAGATTTCTTTGCAATCCCAGATTTTCAATGGCTCAAAAAAGCTCTGCAATTTTGTAGATCATCTGGCCTGTTCTAGATGGGAACAACACTCTTCTATGACCTTCTACTTTCTAAGTGTGAGTGACATTTTCTTAATTTTAATTCTAAGTGTGAATTTATGTTATGTTAAATTGTTTAACTGTAGTTGGAAAATTACTACTAAAAGGAGGCAGAGGATGGTAGACGTAGATCCTCTTGAGTGCTTTTGTTCAGGAAATTAAAATGGTTTGAGTTGAGGGTCAAAAGGGTCTAAACAAAGTAAGTGGGATTATAGTATATGATTTCATGGTATATGTGGCAGAGATTGCTAATTGTCTATTATAATACCATCTTCTTCCTTAACGACAGAGCCTGGAATGTTTATCTGGACTCATGGTCACCAGAATAAAATCTCTATTTCCCAATCTCCTTTGCAGATGAGTGTAGCAATGGGTCTAAGTTCTGGCCAGTGAGATATAAGCAGAGATGTCTAATGGCAGTTATGGGAAACCTCTGTAAAGAGCCTTCCTCTTTATATCTTTCTTATTTCTGCTACTTGGTATTCAGATGAAATGACATGAGCCTCAGCAACCATTGTAGACCATGCAGTGACCTTGAGAGAAGATGCCACTGGAGCAGTAAGAGAAAAGGAGTCTGAGCACTGACATCACGGATGTTTATGCCAGATATGCATGCCCTCTTCCTGACTTCTCTAATGGGAGAGAATGGTAAGTTTTCTGTTGTTTTAGCTATAGTTTGGGGGAGAAGGGCTCCTCTGACATGAAGCTAAACCTAAGCATAACTGATATAGCAGGTGAGCTAGAATCATGCAATCAGAATCTTAGACTATTAAAGCTAGAAGAATCCTTTAGTATCGTTTAAGTCTATTTCCTTCTTTTAAAAGATGAGGAAATGGAGGCCCAGAGAGGTTAATTTCTCTTTCCAAAAAAAAAGTTATTAAATTAATGGCAATTTGCTTTAGATAGTACTTGGGAATATCCTCCAAATAGGCCTAGGATCCATAGTATAACTATGTGTATTAGTCTGTTTCTGTTGCTTATCACAAAATACTTGGAACTGGGTAATCGGCAAGAAAGTGAAATTTATTGCTTATAGTTTTAGAGGCTTGGAAGTCCAAAGTCCAGGGAACACATGTGGTGAGGGTCTTCCTTGGCAGTAAAGCAAGGGTCTACTGCCATGGCAGAATGATGCAGAGAGAGACAGACTCTCACGTGCTCTCCTTTTAAAGCCCCCAGAACCACCATTATTAATCCATTCATTAGGGCATGTTCTTCAGAATCCAGTGACCTCTTCAAGGCCCCACATTTCAATTACCATAATAGGATTTCCCACTCTTTTTATACAGCCAAATATTTCCCATCCTCCTAATACTGTCAAGAGTTGGGGACCAAGCCTTTAATACATAAAACTTGGTGGACACAATTCAATCCACATCACCATATAACACAATTTCCTTCTTATAGGAACAGAGGTATTACTAAAGATAGTAAATATCTTTGTATTTACCATGTATGTATCTTTATATATATAAAATATTGTGCCTTAAGCAAATTAGACTAAGTCTTGCTACAGTTTCCAAACCTTAATGGAGGAAAAATTAATAGTATCTTTTAATTGCATAGAAGAAGTTCCTTTGGATTAGAAATCTTCTGTTGCCCTTTTAATAAGTGTGGATCCTTAAATGAACCAGTGAGAAACTTGTTCCTTTATTTCTTAAAATAAACAAAAGGAAGCAGTAAATGGGTTTCAACATCAGGTCACTCTTTCTGCTCCATAGACAGAAATTAAACGGATCAGAATACTCCCTCTCTACTAGAAGGAAACTGGAATTGACCTTTCAGAGCCTTTACTGTAAAACCACATGCAACTTTTCCAGTCTCCAAGAGAGTGACCACAGCTTCGGGACCTGGGACTTTCTGGATGAAGGGGCTAAACACACGGTGGATACTACCTATACTTCATATTTGAGCACTGCATTTGAAAGGGAGTAAGAAGTATGGAAATCCTTTGATTGGTGATTGGCTCCTGTCTCTTGATATCTTAAAATTTCCCTTTTATTACTATTAAAAAATTAAAATCTAGTATGGCCCCAAAAGAGCAGATACACTTCCTTTTATTGTCTTCAAAAATATAGATCTAGGACTAGAACCTATTTTTCTTATTTCCACCAAAATGTTCATTCTTTCTCACTCAATAGAACAATGCAATTAGCTAAGGCCAGTCTTTCAGAATGAGGCAGTTCTAGTGTATGATTTCAGACGGACCTGGATACCCTTTCTGCTCATAGTGCCTCCCACCCATGTCATCAAAGTCAGAAATTCCACAAGTAGAAAAATATTCCTCAGTTTCCCTTAAAGTGTAGTCACCCAGGAGAGACATCACAGGAAGCCTAAATAATAGGAAGTGTAGATAATTATTTACACTTTAAATGATGGTGGCTATGGGTCCCTTCTTGAGAGAGGTATTGATGAGGAAAGAAGAGGAAAGAGGATTAACCATAGGTCCATGGGGAAGGGGACTGAGCACTATTAAGATTCATACCAGGTGGTATTGGGGTGAGGGTTGGTTGGGTGGGCCAGGAAAAGACACAAGAATGGAGACCGGACCTCAACCTGCACAAGTTTTGCTACGGGTGGTCTTGCAATCAGTTCTAGACCTGTCAGCATGTCTACTCTATGGGATCAGAGACGGAGCAGCTTTCTCACCAGGAGCTTGTCCCAGCAGAGCTCATGGCATCTCACAACCTTTGTGTAGTTTTCTGCCTTACATGGAGGCAGCTGTAGACAGTGTCCTTGATGCCAGCTTGCTAGGGGAATTTTCCACAAAAGCACACGAGGATTTGTCCCACCCGACTGAGAATGCTGTTTTTCTGATTGGATCTCTGTTTATGCATGAGAAAACTTGGCACTGGAGAAGCAGTAGCTTATTTTTCTTTTTTGTTTGGCTTTATGTTGTGCTTCAGAAATAGAACAGATTAAGCGTTACTTGCTTTTGAAGGCTCAGCTCTCCCTACAGCATGACTTTAAATTCTGTTCTCCCCAGGCAAGAACGTGGAAAACATCTCTTATAGCTTTTGTTAAAAGCAATGCAAATGTAGGGAGTACTTGAGAGGGGTTTTTTGTTTAATTTAATTTATATGTCTTTGAAAATAAATCTTTTTTTCCTACAAAAAAAATACATGCTTATTGTAAAGAAGCTAGAACTAATCAGAAAACATACAAAGAAAAAAACCCAGTAAAATTGGATGGTAGTTAAAATGATGAAATAAAATTACATTAGAGCTGGAAAGGACCTTAGAAATAATCTAACTAAATAAACTATTTTATAAATGATGAAACTTGGTCCCTGAGAGGTTAAGCAACTTGCTTAAGGTCACACAGCTAAGAAGAAGAGTTAGAACTAGAATCTGTCTTTTTTTCTTGATTAATCTTTTTTCTGTCATACCAGTGCTTTTCAAAATTTTATGTTTTCTTTATAGTTATGAGACTTGCTTTAAGTCAAATATTACTCAGAAGCCCAACATGTAACATAGGCATGTTCTAGTTGGATGGATGCAGGTGGGAAGGGAAAAGTGCAGGCCTATTCTCCCCACCCCCATAACCCCAAGAATGCTTTGGAGATACTCCTATGGAACATCTCAAATTTCCTGGAGCAACATCTGATACATTTAATAATTGTTGCACGATACCATTCAGTCGTTCATTTATTTAGTAACTATTTCTTGAATGTTTACTATGTGCTGGGCATCTTTTGAGGTAAAAAGAATGCAGCTTGGAATAAAACAGATAAAAGGCAGGGTTGTGGGGGTGGGATGAGGGTTGCATGGCCTGCTGGGTGTCTCTCCCAGGCTCTGTCTCTGCTTGCCTGTGGGAGCCTTGTGCATTCTCTCCTTGCAGGTTTGGGTATATCTTACAATTTGAGTCAGGAACAACACTTGATGCGAAGCATCCTGGGAACCTCCAAATCAGTAAGGTTTTTTTTTGTTGTTGTTGTTTTCCCTGACTTTATTTGAGTAATTTTTTGGCCTTTGTTTTAAAAAGATCTAACATTTTCAGTGTTCATTTGAAGTCTTTCATTTTTAATTAGCTGGTAGTGGGCTTGGTAGTTGCCCTGATAGTTTCTGTTTCCACTTTTATTACAGAGGAGGAACTTACCAATTTCAAAGACTTCCAGCATCTTGTGGATAAACCTCATATGGAAACTAAACATCTTAATTTAAAAGAAGTTAAAAAAAGTCTCATCCTGGTGGACATAATTGAGGATCCTATACTTGTTCTCTAATGAAGTTTATTATGAGATTAAAGCTTATAATACAGAAATGATCTTCTTTCCAACAATAGAGGTTAATATCAAATCCCAAGGTCAACTGAGTCTTTCTCCAAGCTGGCTCTCCAACTCTGCTCAGCCCCCGACAGGGAAGCAAGAAGGGCGGAGTGTTGTAGCGATCACTGGGGTCAGATCCTGGCTCTGCCATTTACTTGCTGTTGATCTTGAGCAAATTATTTAACTGAGCATCAGATTCCTCACCTATACATTAATATAATGGGTATGAAATCAGAACCATTGTGGTGTTTAAAAGAAAAATAATCATTAAAGTGGCACAGTGCCTGGCCCACAGGTACTTGGTAAATCTTATTCTCTTCCTCCTTTTCCTTGGAATCTGAAGTCCACACAAATCACCTGGGGATTGTGTCAAAACACAGATTCAGCATGAGCAGGTCTGAGGATGGGGCTTGAGACTACATTTTTAACAGGCTCCCAAGCATTAACTTCCATGCAAGGCCCTAGGACACAGGTGTTTGTTCACTTTGGAGTCTGACATGTGAATGCAATTAAATATTGGCCTTGCCAGTTGCCAGCTGCATGATTTTGGGCAAGTCACTTCACCTTTCTGAGCCTCAGTTTCTCAGTTGAGGTTACTTACGTTTCACAGGTAAAGTGAAGACTTAAAATGAGACATTGGATACCATGAGTGTAGCACCATTATTATTATTGTTGTTTTTGTTTTAGATTTTAGATATATTAAACTGAACACATTGAGAATGTGACCTGCAGCTATTATCAGAGGGAGCAAATCCTTTGGATGGCACCTAGCCTAGTGCCTGGCACATGGAAGTGAAGCATAGATGCACTGCACATATGAAGCTCAATTTGGCAGAGCCTGGCTGAGGACCGGGCAGAGCTGCTGCATAGAAGCATTCAGGCCATGGTGAGAGTTTGGGTTGATGCTCCCTTGAACTTCCTTCCGTAAAGGAAAATCAGCTACTCATTTATCAACTGGGTCCCCAAAGTAGTTACACTTATTAATTTTTGTTTCCTTCTGGAAAATGTTATGATTCTAGGCTGTGGGGTTCTTATTGTAACTTCTGGAATTAGAGTCCTAGACAGTTGAGGCTTGGGTACTCGTAAGGCGGTTCTGCTTTAGACAGGATTCTCTGCTTTTTGTCAGTGGTGCAGTCATGGTTTCCCATGAGACTTGGATCTAGCTTAGTTCCTGGAAGAATGCTAGAGTTCTTGGGGACCTGAGGAGGACTCAGGTACTCCAACTCTGACATTTTCCTGCCTCCTTTTTTGCCTTTGAACTACACTGAACCCACTTTCATTTTTTTTTCATTTAATTAAAAATATTTCCACAGGTAATATATGCCTACACTAGATAAGTAGAAAACAGTGGAGCAAAAGAAGAAAATAAGTATCCCTGAAACCCACCCCCTTAAGATCAATTCTTTTAACATTTGGAAGTAATACTTCTACTTCCAAAGTTGTGTGTGTGTGTGTGTGTGTGTGTGTATGTGTGTGTCTTAACATTTGGAAGTAATACTTCTACTTCCAAAGTTGTGTGTGTGTGTGTGTGTGTGTGTGTGTATGTGTGTGTCTGTGTGTGTGTCTGTGCGTCTGTGTGTGTGCGTGCAGCCCACAGATAAGAATAAATTTTACATTTTATATTTTTTAATGATTGAAAAAAATCATAAGAAGAATATTATTTATTTTATGACATGTAAAATTTATATGAAATTCATATTTTGGTGTCCGTAAATAAAGTCTTACTACAACATGAGCACATCTGTTTGTTGGCATATTATTTATGGCTGCTACAACAGTAGAATAGAGTAGAATGGAATAGTTGTGACAGAGATCACATGGCCCACAAAGTCTAAAATATTTACTATCTGGCCCTTTATAGGAAAAATTTGTTGGCCCTTGATGTAAACAATTTCTATTTTGATAATCCGATCATCTCCTTAATGAGATGCATCTTTCCATGTCAAGAAATAGCTTCTTAAAAAATAATCTTAGTCTTTCATTAAAAAATGATACGTTTGTCCAGATCTATTGTCTTTATCAGTTTTTATTGTGCTCTCCATTTTCAAAGCATTGTTATCTCATTTAATTCTCACAGCTACCCAGTGAGTTAGACATTATATGTTCATAAAAACTCATTGTTTGCAAATAACAGAGACCAACCTGAGTATCTTAAACAAGAACAGGGGATTGAGTAAGATGGACTATACAAAGAGGTCAGACAACTTTACAGTGAAAAACCAAACCCCAGTGAGTTAGACATTATATGTTCATAAAAACTCATTGTTTGCAAATAACAGAGACCAACTTGAGTATCTTAAACAAGAACAGGGGATTGAGTAAGATGGACTATACAAAGAGGTCAGACAACTTTACAGTGAAAAACCAAATAATCAAAGTAAAAAATGGGCAAAGGAGCTGAACAGACATTTCTCAAAGGAAGACATACAAATGGCCAACAAGTATATGAAAAAATGCTCAACATCACTAATCATCAGGGAGATGCAAATCAAAACCACTTTGAGATATCACCTCACCCCAATCAGACTGGCTATTATAAAAAAGACAGAGAATAACAAGTGCCGGCGAGGATGCGTTGAGAGAAGAACCCTCCTGCACTGTTGGTGATACTGTAAATTAGTACAGCCATTATTGAGAACAGTATGGAGGTTCTTTAAACAACTACAGATAGAACTTTCATATGATCCAGCAATCCCACTCCTGGGGATATATCCAGAGGACTGGAAAACATCAAGTCAAAGGGATACCTGCACTCCCATGTTTATTGCAGCTCTAATTACAATAACCAGGCAATGGAACCAACCTAAATGTTCACTGATGGATGACTGGATAAAGAAATTGTGGTATACATACACAGTGGAATACTACTCAGCCATAAAAAAGAATGCAATTCTACCATTTGCAAAAATGTGGATGAGCCTGGAGAAAATTATTCTAAGTGAAACAACCCAGGTACAGGAAGAGAAATACCCATGTTCTCACTCATAACTGGGAACTGAAACCATAAATAAACAAATGAACAATAAAGAGAGACAGAGAGAAAGAAAGAAAGAAAGAAAGAA
>NW_007732232.1:12199-64117 GCF_000696425.1 Galeopterus variegatus | reverse complement strand
TACTTCTCCTCTACACAGGAAAAGCTCAGAGCTGACAGTCTGTGGTTTTCTTGCTAACACAGGCGCAGGCTTGTAACCACAGAGCTATGAGGTGCAGAAGTATTCAGCTGATTTTATGTCTCCTAATAGCTAAGCCAAACCAGCAGATGGCGAGATGTTTGCAAGTAAAGAAGTCAGAGGGGAAATCACCTAGAGCCAGATGGGTGCCAACCAATGAGTTTTAAGAGAACTCCGTCTCCTCCTCCCCTCCCCTTTTCCACCTCTAGTTTTCTAAAAGTTCAGTGTATTACTGTGACTGTTCTTTCTTTCTTTCTTTCTTTCTCTCTGTCTCTCTTTATTGTTCATTTGTTTATTTATGGTTTCAGTTCCCAGTTATGAGTGAGAACATGGGTATTTCTCTTAAAACTTAATTCCCTCTGTATTAAGGTCACTTAAGTTAGCCAATAAACACTGCTTACTGCTTTGTCTGCTGGCTGCCAGAAAAGTTGCCCCAGAAAAATGTATAAAAAGACAGCTAAAGAGCCTAACGGGGTCTCACCCCAGCTTGGCAGTGAGATCCCAACGCATTGGAAATAATAAACCTCTTGCTGATTGCATTGCTCCTGGTCTTCGAGGTGAGTCTTCCCATTCTATGTGAGATTGGGTTTTAGCCCAAATCTTACAACTGATCCTACCACTCTGAAGGAGACCAGTTGTTTCCTTTCAGGCCCAATTTTAAATGTTGTCAGGGAGAGAAATGTAGGTGACCCAGCTTTGGCCAGGTTTTACTCCTGGTCCAATCAATCATAGCCATTGTGGGGCCAGCCCCATGGCTCACTCGGTAGAGTGCGGCGCTGGGAGCGCAGTGACGCTCCCGCCGCGGGTTCGGATCCTATATAGGACTGGCCGGTGTGCTCACTGGCTGAGTGCGGTGCAGGTGACACCACACCAAGGGTTGTGATCCCCTTACCGGTCATGAAAGAGACAAAAAAAAAAAAAAAAATCATAGCCGTTGTAGAAATTGGCTGCTGAGGAACTACTTGCAAAATGGCTCCTCTGTACATTGGAGACAGGAGGAGTGATTGGGGCACAGGAGATACTTCAAAAGTTATTTACTCCATTATATTGCTCCCATTTTACAGAGGAAGAAATAGAATCTTAGAGACATGAAATGAATTGCTCAAGTAGTAATCTGTCAAATGCAAGTACACAGACTCAAATTCCAGGTGTGTTTTAAGTACACCAGGCTCCTGTTCCTTGGTTGCTGTGGACTTGGGATGTTATAACAATGACATCATATTTGGGCTGCACATCATGTTTCACTCATCTCATTGTTTGATTCATCATTGGAAGATAGCAATTCCCTCTGTATATTTTACTTTGTTTCTGGGCCACAGTCAGGAGGTGGATGGACAGATGCAGGTTTTGGAATTTTCTTCTGGTTGACTGCTGTGCTCTGAGTGTTTTGATCCTTCAATGGAGGGAAATTGAGTGAAAATGATCCACATGCCAATCTGGGCCAACATCTCATTGCTTAGCCCGGCTTTTGTCTCACATCTTGTGTCTAATGCCAGCAACTAAATCTCCAACCTCAATTAGCAATGGTTACAGCTCAGTGAGCAAAATTCAGAAACTGTCTTGACATGGTGTTTCATCAGGGAGAACTGTAGCCACAAAACCTGCTCCTGAGTCAACAGAGGAGGACGCATCAGGTACTGTGACACTGATTCCGGAGCAGTTGTTGAATAAAATATGCCATAATTTTATGGATTTTTTTTCTATTAAGTTGAATGAGTAAAATGAACCATGTGGTTTTGTAGTATATAGCTCTGAGGTAGTCCTGGAAACTGGAGGCTTGCTGGAAAAATTCTTTTTGTACAGAAGAGCTCAGGTGTGGAAGACAGGTGCAATGGGAATTTGTTCATTGTTTCAAATACTCATTCATATCTTCTCCCTTTCTCCCTCTGATTATACCCTGAAAATACTCCCCCTTCCATGTGGTTTTGGGTTGGAACTTATCTCACACACAGCTCAAGAATTATGCTAATTTTGATCTAAGCCAATGTGTGTATTCTTCCTCTGGATGCAGTTATTAACTGATTAGTTATTAGTTGATTAGTTAATGACCGTGCATTAGTCCGTTTCTTACTTATAACATAATACCCCAAACTGGGTTATTTATAAAGAAGCAGAATTTATTTTTTACAGTTCAGAAGCTGAGAAGTCCACAGTCCAGGGGTGCATATGGTGAGGGCTGTTTTCTTGGTGGTGAATCTGTGATAGTGACCCAGGGGATCACATAGTGAATGGCTTGAGCTGGAGAGAGCTAACCTCCTCACTTGCTTTCCTTTTAAAGCCATCAGAACCATACCCATTGCCCCATGAATGGATCAATCTATTCATGAGGACACAGTCCTCACAATCTAATCACCTCTTTAAGGCTCTACTTTGTTTAATTACTTTGGCAGGATTTCCTACCCTCTTACCACTGTCACAGTGGGGATTAAGTTTCTAATACATGAAACTTTGTGGGATACATTCAACCCATATCAGTTTCATTTCAGGACAATGAAAGAGATCCCTAGACCTAGGTATGTGCTGTTGGAACTGACATTTGTTTTTCCTGGATCATTTCGAATACGGTTGTGTGGCCTGAAACTGCAGCAGATATTTTACTGTTATAAGAGTAAAGCTCACACTATTGTGTATGTTGGGGGGCATTCCACCATATGGAGTCTGATGATGAAGCTGACCCTGTGGACGGTAGAGCTAAGAGAGAGAAAGAAGATGAGACATGAAGGGTCCTTGGTGATAGCGTCTGAACTGCTGAATCAACAGGCTTCATGTAAAGCCCACCCTAACTCTTAATCAATGGCTTAAACAATTTGGGCTGATTTTAAATGATTTGCATGAAAAATTCCTTTTTTTTTTTCCTTTTTGTCTTTTTTACTGACCAGTAACGGGATCGCAACCCTCGGTGTCGCGCCCGTACTGGGGACCGGCAACGGGATCAGAGCCCTCAGTGTTGCGCCCGCACCGCGCTCAGCCAGTGAGCGGGAACTGGTCTCCACATGGGATCTGAACCCTCGGCGGGAGCGCCGCCACACTCCCAAGCGGCGCACTCTCCAGTGAGCTACTGGGCCGGCCCCAAAATTCCTATTTGATACAAGTAGCACATGGGATCCGAACCCTCGGTGGGAGCGCCACCACACTCCCAAGCGGCGCACTCTCCAGTGAGCCACCGGGCCGGCCCAAAAATTCCTATTTGATACAAGTAGCGTCGCTGCATGTCTGCTCTGATAGATTATGTTTGCTTGGTAATTTGAATAGATTTTTACAAAGACTTAGCACACTTGTCACTTGATGGCCAGTGAGTGCTGCACAGACCAGTAAAGGAATGGTGACTCCAGTTCCCGATTTGGATCCAGCTTTCTGTTTGCATGACTAGTGCATATTTTTGTCAGAGTTGAGAGATGAGTGATTGCTTTGACAGTATTTGCTGTGTTTTTTGATAGAAAGGGAAATAATTATATATCAATCTGTTGAATGATTCTGTTTCCTCCTTATGGTTTACCTTTAGGAATTTTTCTAGTGAATGTGAAACTCAAGCCTAAGTGGCATCTTCTGTGATTTTGGCTGATGGAGTTTCATTAGGGGTGCTCTAGAAGATGGGGAAAGTCATGATCAATCTTTTTCATTAGGAAGATTCCTTTCCTTGGCTCAGAAGGATGCACGTGACCCAATTCTGGCCAATTGGGAGTCTGCTGGGGTAGGTGTGCATCAGGGAAAGGTTTCCTAGCTCTTTAAAGAATAGGAGGCCTTCATGTCATTGAATTGCTTTACCTCTTGGCTTCTTACCATGCCAGATTTTAAGCCAGTTGTCAGGGTTATTATTATCTTTTTCTTTTTCTTTCTCAATTTTATGTCACAGAAAGCATCCTGATGCATTGTGCCAGGACTACGTGAAATAGAGAATTGTTGATTTCACCAAGGAGAGGTCTGAGCTCCCAAAAATAGAAAGAAAAAAGAAAAGAAAAGTATATCTAAATATATCTACTATAGTTCCTTTACATTTATCCAGACATCCTGATTTTCTGTGCATATCTCTACCCTTAGCCACAGACCCAACAAAGAGTGGTCTGCATGATTACCAGATTTGGAGCGCTGTTTTGTGTAAAGTAGTGGTGCTTGAATACCATTCTCAGACTATCACACACTCGCTAGCTCGCTCTCATACACGCTTATGGAAGCATCCTTTTTATAAGTGTATGCAGGGGTGGTATTAAAAAATGCTCAGTAAGCATTACAGTGATATAAGTTAATGTATAAATCAAGCTACGAATAAAAAATTAAACATGTATCCCTTTTCTCTTTAATCTAAACTTAACTGCTTACCAAGTAATATAAGTTGTAAGGCATGTAGTTTATTACAATGATAATGACTTAGATGTTATTTGTTGATTTTCAGAAATTGTTGCTCTGATCTTTTGATGACATGGTTGTCACATGCTACATGACACCTTATGGTTTGACATAGGAAATTACATCAAACTCTTCTACCAATCTCTCTGTTTAGATTATAGACATTAGGAGACTTGCGGTCTTAAAAAGTAGAGAATTTCTTTAAAAATCAATAGTATTGTTCATGGTCCCAAGACCTCTCTCACCTTCTGCTGAACTAAGCAATTACATTAATTTTTTCATTTTTATTTTTTAGATTTTATAATGTTGCATAAGATTTTTATATGGGCAAATTCTCTCTTATCAACTAAGCCATGAAAATCATTTACTGGAATGTCACTTTTAATTAAGTTGAAAGTCTACTTCAGGCCAAATGAGAGTCGGAGCAGTGTGAAGGGTAAGCATCATCCTCTGTTGCCAGGTGCCTGGGTTTGGATTCTGACTCTGCCACTTACATTTTAAACAGACTCTTTGTTCCCAGCTTCTTTATCTGTAAAATGGGATAAATCATGGTAATTATAGGACTTCAAAAAGTACTTTCTTCTCTTGGGAATGCCAGCCATAGAACTGAAGCTTCCAGCCACTGGCCTGAGCTTCAGAAGCTCCTATTACCTCCTGACTCAACTATCTGCTATCCCCATCTTTTCCTTGTTCCCTGACTACCTGGCTCACGGTGACTGTGATTTCCCAAGGGGCCACACAGAGATGATTCCAGGGAATGCCTGAGGTGAGCAGTCAAAACCCTTGTGGTCCAGATGGGCAGAGAAGGCTTGCTCACCTGGGTGTTAGGACACATTCTGGTAGGTAGAACAGATATTGGCACTTGGGAGCAGTAGTGAATAGGCTGCTCCCATATGTCACTGACAGGATGGGCCTTTAGTGCTCACCTAGGGATTCCCAGGGCCAGGAGAAATGCATGGGTGAAGCATGGCTGGGCCTTGGAGACCCCTGGGAGAGCCCCTGGTGGGGAGCAAATACAGATACTTTTGGGCACTTTGACTGTCTTAGACATCAACCAGTGAGAAAGGATACCAGCTTTGGGCTCCTAGTGGTCCCAGATGGGTCAGTGATCAACCATTTTGTTGCTGGATTATGGAGAGATTTTTGGAATACTGGGAGGGTTTTTTTTGTAGAGTTTGAGGCGGTGGCTATTTATTAGAACTACAGATATAATTAATATTTTTAAAACTGTTACTTCCATGCTGTTGAAAACCAGCAGAATATGGATCTTTAATGTTGGGATTGGGAGTGGGGGAAATATGTATTTAGGAAATTAAATTAATATTTTTCGAGTACATGATATTGTTAAACTGAGGTTCAGATACATCACTTAAGCTGATCAAGGCCACACAGTTAATGTGTGGAGGATTTGGGATTTGAATCTAGGTCTGTTGGGCTCCAAATTATTACAGTTTGCTGTCTAGAGGAAAGGGAAAGTTGGGGAGGCTGTTGATGACTAGAAAAGCCACTGGATTCTCTTTGGAAATATCTTCTAAATGGCTGTTAGACTCCACTCCAACAATTTTTCTTCACCTGTTGGGCAGGATTAAGTGACCACAGAGAAATATGTGACTGTGCCTATCCATGTCTCCAGTTGCTTTAAAAGGAAAATGGCTTTTCTTTTGGGAGGTTTCAGGGGTTTCAGAACTTACATTCAGCTTCCTCAGCTTGGTATAGCACCCTAGGAAGTGAGCGACCCCACTGGGATTATGAAACCAGGGAAAGGGGCAATTACATTAAACAAAACTTTGGCATCTGTTTCTGGAATCTCCAGGTGTACAAAGAATTGATGGTGATGTTTTCTTTCCAAAAAAGAAATTTGTGAAATGACTGTGCTGTTGAGGGTAGGGTGAGTGGGTTGCTGGAGTGCTGGAGAGTCTGGGGCTGAGCTTAGTTTAAATGACAGCTTTTGACATTTCTTCTCCTTGAATATGGAAATCTTAAAGCAAAATCATATGGCTCTGAAATCAGTTTCTCCTTAGAATAGCAGAATGTCACATGAACTGAAACAGGAACCGGGGTGCAAGGGTTTCCCAGATCCATTAATGTTGAGGAACAGTGAAAAGACGTACATCATGAGGCAGAGGAAAGCTCTGGCCACTGGAGTCAGCCTGGGTCTTACTCTCAGGTTTGCCATTTACAAGGCAAATGGATGAACTGGCAGTTCTCCCACCCTCAGTTTGCCCATTTGTAAGTTGGGGTGCGTGTGTATAGAAGTGTAATAATATCCAACTTGTAAATGTTAAATATTATATCCTGGTCCCAGTTTCCCCAAATCTTCAGCATTCTAGCTTGTGAACACTGTGGCAGAGGTGCTCTTCCCCAGATAATGTACTTGGCTTTGCCCCGCTCCTCCTCTGGGTCCCACTATAGATGTCATTTCCTCTGACAAACTTTCCCAGTCTTTCAATGGGAACTAGGTGTCCTGTTGTCTTTCTCAGAACCCCATTCTTTACAAATTCTTCTGCTATCAACTGAATGTTTGTGTCTTCCCCAAAATTCTTATGCTGAAATCCTCACCTCCAAGGTGATGGTATTAGGAGATGGGGCCTATGGAAGGCGGTTAGATCATTAGGGTGGAGTCCTCTTGAGTGGGGTTAGGACCATTATAAAAGAGGCCCCAGAGAGCTGCCTTGGCTCTCCGACCATGTGAGTGAGGACACAGTAAGAAGGTGGTCTTATGAGTCAGGAAGTGGGCCTTCATCAGACACAAATCTGCCAGTGCCTTGATCTTGGACTTCTCAGCTCCCAGAACTGTGAAAAAAAAATTTCTGTGTTTTTTTTTCTTTCTTTGAGATGATGGATTTTTAATTAATTAATTTTAATTTTAACATTTACTCATACGCATTTGTAGGGTGCAGTGTGTGGTTTCAATACATGCATGTACTGCATAATGATTTACTTAAGGTAGGTGGCATAGTTTTGTGATAAGCCACCCAGTTTACAGTATTTTGTTATCAGCCTGAATGGACTAAGACAACTTGTAATTATGTATATATTTTAGTTACTCGTGTTTATTTGGGTTCTCTCTTCTCCTGTAGACTCTAAGCTCTAAGACAACAGGGGCATATCTATTTTTTCATCTCATTTAAAAGTGAAAATATTATTGGCAAGGGGGTGTAACACTGATAGACCATTGACACATGACAAGTAACAATAGCAGTGACTGGTATACAGTAGGTCCTCAGTAAGAATTTATCGAATGAATGAATACATGAGGTTTTTTGAATTGGAATAGAAATTCAAACTTTCTGTAGATTTATAATAGAAATTTAAATGATGGAGCTTACAAAGAGGCCTGATGCTATTTTCAGTTAATAATACCAAAGATCTTGAATTTATATTTCTCATTGCCTTGCAAACCATAAAACCTCTAATTTTTTTTTTTTTTTTTTGTATCTAAGGGGCATAAGGAGAATCACAGGTCTCATAAGCAAGCTTCAACATAAGTCAGCTACAAATTTTTAGTGATTTCATTTTGGAGTGTCAGGTAACAGGCAGCTGAAATCGAAACAGCTTCAAATATCACAAAATGTCTTCTTGTAATTCTTCTCAAGCATTAAATGCATTAAACCTTAAAGGCATAGTCTGCATTTCCCAACTCACTGTAGATTTAAACTGTCTAAGCAGGCACAACCACACTAAAGAGACTTTTCTAATCTAAATGGACTGCATTTATGACAATTTCCTCCATATCTTCAAATCAGTTTCTAAGGTAAGATAACGGTAAAGAACGGGCTGGGAAACTGTTTCTGAAAAGGGCCAGACAGTAAATATTTCAGGCTTAGCAGGCCATACAGACTCTGTTGAAACTATGCCGCTCTATTATGCTAGCATAAAAGCAGCCATTAAGCACTATATACAGACATGGTTACAGCTTTTTTCCAATAAAACTTTACTTATAAAAACAGGCAGCAAGAGGATTGGCACATGGGTGGTGTTTGCTGACCCCTGGTTAAACACCTAGGCTTTGCAGTCAGATATATATAGGTTCAAATCTTGGCTGTACCATTTAGAAGCTGTGAGACTTTCAGGAAGCTTCTTAATCTCATTGAGTTTGATTTACCTGTGAATGCTCTAGCCTTCTAGTGTTGTTGTGAGATTAAATGAGAAAGAGCATGAATAGTACTTGGGGTGAGACCTGCCCACAGGGATGCCCATATCTATATCTGTATCGATATATCTATATCTACAGCTACTTTCTATACATACATACTATTAGACATATACATTTCTGATACATATATACACACACACACACACATACATATGAGGGTACTTCAAAAAGTTCATGGAAAGTTTAATATTATCTTTTAATTCTATTTTTCCATGAACTTTTTGAAGTACTCTCACATATATTGTATGTATGTTTGTGTGTATCCATATACACACACATATATACACACACCATATCAGACATTTATTTATTTAAATATATATCTCATTTTTCTCCTTTCCCTATTTCCAGTTTGTTGCCTGGAAAGTACCTCCTGCTTCCATCTTATCTTACTCTGATTTATTCTTCAGGTCTTGGCTTCTCTCAGTCATCACTGCTCAATGTGGCCTGAACATATACTATTTCTTCCTATATGCTATATACATTCCATTTTTAAAATTAAAGAATTAATCATTTTACTTGCAAATTTTGGAGTTCTCACCAAATTGCTGGGAATGTTAAGAAGCTCTAGTGATTATTCACATATTTTGGAGATGAGAGAGTAATTCTGGAGTGTTTATACAGGTCCAATACATATTGGTGAATGAATGAATGAATGAACGAATAAAAGGTGTCTGAGCTAAAAGCACTTGGAAGCTACCTTAGTTCCTGAATTTTCATCAATAGATGTGTTATATTTTTGGGTTTAGGACTGCCTATCTCAGGAACCAATACTTTTGAAAAGGTAAAATACCCTCGTGAAGGCAGAGGTGCAGAAGTGGCTGCTAAAATGGCAAAAGGCTATTTTATGAACAATATTGGCAAAAATGCCTATTATTTATTGTTTACTATGTGCCAGAAACTATACTTAGCCACATATATATGTGAATATATATATATATATACACACACACATACATATATTCACAGGTATACTAAGCCATATATATATATATATTCACAGGTATATTCATGTGTGTGTGTGTGTATATATACACACACACTTGGGTATATATATATATACACACACACACACACACACACACACACATGTATGTATGCAGTATTTAACTAAAAAATTAAACATTCACGTATGTTGACACGTGTTAGCATACTCTAAGATGGGCCCTAGTGATCCCTACCCTCTGGTATTCATGCTCTTCTGTAGAACCCTCCAACATTGTTTCAGGGTCCGTCGGTGTGATCATTTGACTATGGCAGAAGTGATGGTGTATTACTTCCAGGACTAGGTTATAAAAGACATTGCAGGTTTGTCCTTGCTCTCTCTGGGTCATTCATTCTGGAGAGAAACCAGCTGCCATGTTGTGAGGACACTCAGGTAGCCCCCTGGAAAGGCTCACTTGGGCAGGAACAGAGACCTTCTGCCAACAGCCATGTAAAGATCAATTTTACAAGGAGATCCCCAGACCCAATCAAGCCTTCAGACAATTACAGCCTGGCTGAAAGCTTGACTGCAACTTTATGAGAAACTCTGAGCCAGAATGAGAATTCTCCCGGGCAAGGGTTATGTCATGGGACAGCTCAAGGAATAAGGGCAGGTTGGAGGTAGCACTTGGAAATTGACCAAGACTACATTCTCTTCTATGGAAAAGTGAGGTGTAGACTGATTTTGTGCATGAGCTGGCTTCTCTCTATCTCATCAGCCTCATTCTCCCTTCCCTCCCCCTTGCTTCCCAGTCCACTAGGCTGCAGTCACACAGGCCTCTTTCAGGAACTTTGAATGCATCAAGTTCTTTTCTTCCATCTGGGTCTTGGCACATGCTATTTGCTCTACTTATGCAGCTCTTCTTCTGGCTCTTCATGCAACTGATTTCATTCTCATCCTTTAGGTCTCAGCTTATACACTGCTTCCTTAGGTCTCAGCTTATACACTGACTGCAAAGGGATAAGTCCGCTCCCTGTACTTGTTTGTTTCCTTCAGCATAATTTGTAATTATTTGTATCTTTTTATTTATTAGTATTTTCTTTTTTAAAATTTATTTATTTATCAATATTACTATTAATTTTTACATTCTATGATGTCGTTGTGGAGCAGTTGGGGGATAGGGGGAGAGTGGAAAGGAGAAGGAAATAGGTTAGGAGAAGGAGAAGGGGGAGGGGCAGGGTTGAGGCCTGTGGCACCCCTGTCATTCCTGCAGGGGAGGCCAGGGAGCTTGGTCATTGCTGGGCTGTGTGCAGATGTCACGGGGTGTGTGGCTGAAGCTCTCACCCCCCCACCGCCCCAGCTTGGGAGCCCAGGGCACTTCCTGCAGCAGCTTCGTGGTGTTGGAGGGGCATGGCCAAGGCCCAAGACCGTGCACTGCCCTGGCTTGGGAGAGCCGGGGGAACTTCTTGCAGGGGCTTGATGGTCACCATTGGCCTAGTTGTGGGTGTTGGGGGGGCTTGGCTGAGGACCTCAGACCCCCACCCTCGGGACTGGTTGCAGGTGTTGGGGGGCATAGCTGAGGCTCCCCACCCTCCCCCCTCCTTGGCTTGATAGCTCAGGGGACTTCTGGTTCTTCAAGGTTTTATAAATGTTCTTTGGTTATGTGAGACCTTTATTAGTTAATGTCAAATTTGTCTCTGGTCTGTGGGTGTTCTGTCTTTTCTTTCAGTTCTATGTCAGATTCTTCACTGTTCCTACTACTTAAACTCTGCACTGGAACTAACTTGTTGTCCTTTGCTTACTTCTAAAATGGGGGAACTTCCCGTGGGAACCAGCACTTGAGCCCTGTGGTGGAGCTAAATTGATGCTTTGCTGCTGATTCCCTGGGGAAGGCTTTTTGTGTAGCTCAGGTTTTCATGGTTGACTTTATAGGTATTTCTGAGTCTGTGAGGTCTGGTACACCTGGGGTGTGTAGAAACCCTAGTCTGGGTCTGAGTCTTTTCAGCAAATTGCACCCCCTGCAGTTCTATATTCCTGACCAGTCTCCACTGAGTGGTTTTATGCTGACTGGGGGTCAGATCAGCTGTCCTTGCTGTGCCCCAGTGTTCTCCCAGTGGCCCGTCTCCCCCACTGCCCACACTCCAAACACTTCCCATGGGGCATGCTGTGTGCCAGTCACTTGAGATGACTTACCAGCCTCTGAGCAGATTTTTTCAGTTGTTTTGGCTCCTTATTCCTATGTGGGTCCATAGGAACGCTGTTAGTGGTCTTGCTGGCCTGTGGGCCACTGAGGACCTTTTCTCCCGTGCAGCCTCCAAGCAACTTCATCCAAAAGGCACAGCTGTGGCTTTTGCCAGCTCCTGTCCCATGTGCTCAGCAGCTCCAGCCCTGAAGTGGCTGGGCCATGAAATGGTTGGAGCGGTCCTTTCTTTCTCTCATTGTGGCTTCTCCTGCCTTCATGCACTCTGTAGGTTTCTCCTCCTCTTCCCCTAAACTCGAGCAGTGCCAGCATGGCTGTCATTGCTTTTTAATAGTTGTCAATTGGTTGATTTGTGGGAAAGAGTGATGCTGGGGACCATCTATTATGCTATCTTGACTGGAAGCCTCCATTTATTAGTATTTTCTGACCATATGATTTTATACTTTATAAAGTAAGGCAGGACCCATGGCTTTTGGGGACACTACTATGTCCTTAGCACCCAGCCCTATACCTGGCACATTCTAAGTTCTCAGTAACTGTTTGGAGAGTGATGGAATCAATATTTGTCTTTGTATTTCTCAAAGGGCTTTTAATCACTTCTGGCATTTAGTGAGTGCTCACTAAGGCTTAGCATGACTACCCTTTTAAACTTTGTGGGTAATTTTCCTCCCTTCCCCTTTGTCCCTCTGCCCAATCCCTGACACTCTGGTTATTTTATTTTATTTTTTATTTCAGATCCAGTCATCATCTGCTAGTGTGCTATACTATATATAATTTACTTATATATTTTGTTTATTTTGTCTCTTGCCCCCCACAACTAGAATGTAAGCTACAAGGGAGCAAGGATTTTTGTGTATTCTACTCACATAGTAGACACTTAAAATATTTGTTAAGTGAATAAATAAATGCCATTTCTGAATGTCATATAGGAATAGTTGATCCCAGGAAATAAATCATTAAAAAAAACAAAACTAAAGTCATACTTTATACCATGGACTTCATATTCTTCAAATACAATGGATTTATATTTAATTTCAAATAAAATATGCAGCTGCACATTATATTATATTGTGATATAATTTTAAATGGTGTTTCATTAATAAAATATTTTACGAGCAAAAGCATATAAGAGAAAGGGCTTTCATTAAAAATTACCAACATTTAAAAATTACAAAAACACCACTTTAATTCTAGAAAAGTAAAAAATTAACATAAAGAAAAAACTCTAAACATTAGCTTTAATCCCATTGAGGTAGTCATTACTAATATCTTAAGGCATATTCTTCCAAGTTTTTCTCTTATATATAACATATTTATACACTGTTTTAAAACAGAAACATACTGTAAATGTTAATAAGAGCCAGTGTTTATATTGTACTTACTATGTTTCAGGCAATAAGTGCTTTATTTATATTTACTTTATTTCTATTTCTATTGACTTAATTTCACAACAACTTTATGTTCTAGGCCTCAGTGTTAACCCCCATTTTACAGATGAGGAAACTGAGGCACTGGGAAGTTAATTAATGTTCTTGTAGTCATACAGCTAATGACTGACAGAAGTGGGATTTGAACCATGGCAGTCTGGCTGCAGAAACGGTGCTCATAATCACTATTTCTGCTGCCTCCAAATACTGCTTGTAAGTCACTTGCTTTTTTCCCCCTCTTACCACTACATCAAGAACATTTTCCCAACTGCTATATATTCTTCTTCAACATCATTTGTAAAGGCTATTCAGTATTTCAGTACATGGAACTCTAATTCTTCTATTTTTTAAAGGATTGCTAAGAATTGTTTCTTTGTTTCTACTATGAATTAATCTACACTAAAGCAAATTGAAGGTAAATTTTTTCACACTTATGCAATGACTTCCTCAGATTAAGTTTCTCAAGCTGGTATATAAAGTTTAACCAAAGTGTGTAAAATTTAAGGAATTTATGAGGAACAACTTTGAAAAGTGGACAATTTTTCAGTTTTATACATCTGGAATTTGATGCAGTTGCTTTATGAATTTCTTTAAGTGAGGTCCACCAGTATTTCTTCTTCTCTTTATCAAATGGTTGCTTCTGCTAAAAATCTGCTTGGTAACTATGTACAAGTGTAAATGTGTTTCTAAACTGAGGCGTTATGACTGTGGGAAGAGCTATAAATGATAATGGAAAATTTAGAATGAAAATTCAAGCAAAAACTGAGCAAGTAAAGTAAAACCAAATCTGTATACTTAACACCACAGGCAATTGGAGTGTATTTCAAACCAAACAAAGATCTTGCTTTATGAAGACACAGAGCTAATTAATCTATGTCAAATTGTTTTTTAAATACTTGTCTTTTGGCATAATTCAAATTCACTGTTGCAGGAATTAATCTATTTCTCCTTTGCCATTTGTAATTGTCAACCTGACAGTCATTCACTTTTTTTTTTTTTCTGTATAAAGTGCTTGTGGTACAAAATTAACATCATCAGACAAAATGTCACCCTTTGGGTGAGAGCACTGAGCATTTTTACTTCTTGAAGTGTCAGCCCAAACTCTCTGATTGATGCATGGTGCTATTCTGGGAGAAGGTCTCCAGCTGGTCAAGTGTTCCCTTTGCTAATATTAAGCAACAGACAGCATGGTTACATCTGAGGCCAGAGAGAGAGAGAGAGAGAGAGAGAGAGAGAGAGAGAGAGAGAGATTGAGAGAGAGAGAGAACATGTACACAACAAGTTTGAAAAATTAGATGTACAAAAATACACATAACACTTTTCTGCTACATCAATTGTAACTCTCAAAAACATTCAGTTGCAATCAGTTTAAAATTTATTCACTCATCAATTCAATAAGCACTTCTTGAGCATTGTACATGCTCAGCACTTCTCTGAACATTATATAAATATAAATGAGAACCTCATAGAGGTCACAGCATTGTGGAAAAATTAGCTGGGTAGGTAAGTAATTGGGAACCATAGGATAGTGTCACAAGTAATGACATGTACAGGTAAGAGCATCGGTAGGGATCAGGGAAGGAGGAGATTTAGAGCAAACCTCACAGAGGAGGACTTGCTTGTATTTGGTCTTGAAGGATGCATTCATCAGGTGGCCAAGGTGGTGTTCCAGAGAAGGAGAAGAAAATGCTTAAAGGCACAGAGGTAGAAAACAGCACGGAGTATTCAGAGAACTTAGGTCACAGAGTGCTGCTGAAATCAGAGGAGCCAGAGGTTCTGGAGAGGCAGCCCTTCTTCTGGTCAGCCGTGGGCTCCAGGAAGGGACAACTGAGGTCATAGCAACCATTGACTATCTTTGTATTAAGATTTCAGAACTTCATGAAAACCCAAGGTGTTGTAGTGAGCAGGACTGGAGCCAGGTTGGGACCTAAAATTGCATGGGCTCTAAAAGATTTTAAAAGGACATAGCTTTTTTTTTGTTTTTGTTTTGACAAGCTTTTCTCTGAGTTCCCTCTTTTCCCAAGATTATTTGATATTTTGTACCTTGGTTGGGGGGTAAAATGACATTATTTACATAAATGTAAAGTCATTTTCTAGCCAGCATGAAGCTACAAACTTGCAGACTTGCACATACTATCCAGGTGCTGGGAAACCAAAGATGACATCAATAAAGCTATGCTGATTCCACCCCTCCAGAAGGACTCTGAGATAACAGCAAGGATGGAACAGAAATCAGATGGAGCCTTGGCGAGACCTTGTACCTAGCTCCTTGCATGGAGCCCCCACAGCTCACATCTCCCTTTCTCCTGCTTTTTATTTCCCAGGTTCCATTCCCTCATCCTGCTCTTTTAAAAACCTCTCAATAAATCTGAGTCTTTGCGATGACTTTAGTCTGACCATTCTCCTTCAGCTTTCCCAGAGAGATGGGTTAGCCTAACATCCTGCCTCGTATCACTGGTATTCCTAAGTAAATGCTGACTTCCATTTTCACCAACATTTGACTTTTGAGTGGTTTGTTTTTGAAAGGGGCAGGCAAACAAACCTGCACCCAGTAACAAGGGGTCTCAGATAATTTTTGAAGCTTCCTGAGATTCCACAGTTAGTATTGATTCATTTGGTATTAATATGGCTCTATTTTCCATTCTTTTAAGTGCAAATACTACCAGTATGACAATATCATAGTCTCTTTATCCATCACCGAGCATTGTCCTACATTAGCTACTATGCACAGTTTCCACTTCATAGTTGATAAGTACCAAATATTTGTTGACTGAAAAGTTGTCAGATGGCTATACAAATGAGAGCTAGCACTTTACTTCAAGGAACCTCCACTCTTGTTGAAGAGATGAGCTATAAACATGTAAAGAACTCACTGTGCAAGATTTAAGTAACAGTGACATGCAAAAGATATTTGACGAGATTATTATAAAATTTCAAAAGCACAGGCAATGAAAGAAAAAAAATTCATAGAACTATATCAAACTAAAAAGCTGCTGCACAGCAAAAGAAACAATTAACAGAGCAAAAAGACAACCTTCAGAGAGGGACAAAATATTTGCAAACTATGCATCTGACAAAGGATTAATAACCAGAATATACAAGGAACTCAAACAACTTAACAATAGAAAAACAGATAACCAGATTAAAAAATGGGCAAAGGAGATGAATAGGCATCTCTCAAAGGAAGATATACCAATAGTCAACAGACACATGAAAAATGTTCAGTATCACTCAGCATCAAGGAAGTGCAAATCAAAACCACATTGAAATATGATCTCACCCCAGTTAAACTGGCTATTATCAAAAAGACAGAGAATAATAAATGCTGGTGAGGATGCAGAGAAAGGAGAACCCTCTTACACTGTTGATGGGACTGTAAATTGGTGCAGACATTATGGAAAATGTTATGGAGCTTCCTCAAACAACTACAGATAGAACTGCCCTACCATCCAGCAATTCCACTGCTGAACATATACCCCAAATGAATGGAAATCATAATGTTAAAGGGATACCTGCACTCCTATGTTTATAGCTGGAAATCATAATGTTAAAGGGATACCTGCACTCCTATGTTTATAGCTCTATTTACAACAGTCAAGAGTTGGAACCAACCTAAATGTCCATAGACAGATGACTGGATAAGAAAAATGGGTTATATTTACGCAATGTAATACCACTCTGTCATAAAAAGAATGAAATCCTGACATTTGCAGCAACATGGATGAACTTAGAGAAAAGTATGTTAAGTGAAATAGACAGGCACAGAAAGAGAAATACTGCATGTCCTCACTCATAAATGGGAGCTAAAAAATGAACAAATAAATCTTTTAAAAATGAAAGAAAGATACAACAATCACAATGACATGGTGAACTTTCAAAAGGAGGGAACAGAACTGAGGTTACCAGAGGTGAGAAAGGGGGAAAGGGAGAGGAAGTAGGGAGGAATTGGTAAAGGGCCATGAAAAACAATTACATTGTATGATGCTGAATAAACTTATCATCCTGATTGGAGCATCACATATTGTATACAGCTATTGATATTTAACTCTATCCCAGAGATATGTCCAGTCAACTATGTTTCAATAAGTAAATAAATAAAAGGGGGAAAAAAAGGTTATTATAAATTCCAAAAGAAAACATTAACTCAAGCTTAATTACTATACCTAGAAATATTATTCAGGGTCCTAAAAAATGGATAGGAACACTTTATTCTACTATATGCAGAATATGGTGTTCGGTTTTAGTAACTAATCTTTAAATAGGACATTGTTAAACTAATGTTAGACCAGAGGGGTCAAACATGATAGAAAATGATCTATGCAATTGTTTTCTTGGGATAAATTTCTAAAAGTAGACTGATTGGTCAAAAGTTATAAACAGTTTTAGGACCTTAATACATATTGCAATATCAATTTCAAAAATAGCTGTACCAATTTACACTGTAACAAGCATTACATAAATGTATTTATTTCATTGTAACTTTGTTAGAGGTGGATATTGAAATTTTTAGGTTTTTTTAGGGGTTCATTTAATCAGGATGGGATAATTCTCACTGTAATTTGAATTTCTTTGTTTACTAGGGAGGTTAAACAATTTTCATTTGTTTAATAGTGGTATTTTCTGTTGTGTGAAGTCATTTTCCTGCTGGAGCTGTGATCAAAAAGGTTGGCAAAAATTGATCTTATAAAAGTAGAGAGTAGGGCCGAGCCCGTGGCGCACTTGGGAGAGTGCGGCGCTGGGAGCACAGCAGCGCTCCCGCCACGGGTTCGGATCCTATATAGGGATGACCGGTGCGCTCACAGCGCTCACTGGTTGAGCGCGGTGCGGCTGGTCTCAAAAAGGACACACACACAAAAAAAGTAGAGAGTAGAATTGTGATTATAGAGGTTGGGAAAGGGTTAGGAAGAGGCTGATTAATTGGTACAGAATTACAACAAGATAGGAAAAATAAGTTCTATTAGTCTACCATAGTGCTAGGCATCTATAATTAACAATAATTTATTGTATGTTCTCAAATGGCTGGAAGCAAGAAGCTCAAATGCTCTCATCACAAAGAAGTGATTAATTTTTGTTATGATGAATATGCTAATTACCCTGATTTGATCATCACACATTGTATACATACGTGTATTGAAATATAACTCTGTACCCCATAAATATGTACAATGTGTCAATTAAAAATAAATAAATTAAATAAATAAAAATGCTAAAAAAAAAACTTATTACCAAAAAGGTGAATGAAAAGGAGGGCAAGATAAGGTTATTTTGCAAATGGGGAAAGAGTGGAGACCCAGTGCAAGACACGGGTGCTGCATTTTTCGAATTGTGTTTTTTTGTAGCAAGTGAAAGAAAATCTCACTCCAGATGACTGAAATAAAAAAAGAAATTCAGTAATGTACCCAGTTGAAAAGTTCTGACAGTAGATTTGGTTTCAGTTGCATCTCAGAGCTTAAATGATGTTATCAGGACCCTTTTCAAGGATTCTGTGTTCTCCGTTTGGATGTGGTGGCCCCATATTCAAACAAGCTCTCCCCCTGTGGTTGTTATGTGGCTGCAGCGGTTCCCACACTCTTTCATTCCAGTTTACGTTCAGATGTAAGAGTGGAGTCTCTTTCCTAACCTCATTGGGTCTGATTGGGTCACCTGAACATTCCAAACCAATCACAGGTGGCCTGGGGAACGCGGAGTTCTGATTGGCTCAGGCCTGTGTCACGTGCTCCAGGGCTCAGTTGAATAAACACCAAGGCCGAGAAAAGAAGATCCTCAGAAGGAAACTGGAAGTAAAGTGAATGGCAGTTAGAATATCCCAGGATCCCCACAGAGTCCTCGTTAGGAAAGACGGAGTTTCGTGAGTGCTAGCACCCCGGGGCCCTCAAACGGAGATGCAGGGCCGGAGGACAAATGCCCCACACCGAGCTGTGCCCTTCCAGCGAGGTAGGTAGGGCTGGGTTGCTGTTCTGAACGCGCGGGCTCCCGCCTCCTAGTTGAGCCTGTCAGGGCGTACTTTCTCTCCTTGTGCTTGCTTCTCCCTGGAGTTTGCTTAAATCCACTGCTTCCCAGTTGGGTCACATACCCAGAGCTGTCGAGGCGGTATCTATGGAGACAGAAGCCTGTAGACCTTTGATGTGATGGTTAGCAAGCTGTTGCCTTGCAGCTCCAAAACCAACTTTGTTACTCAGCTTTTTGATACTGGGGCTGGGACTCTGCAAAATACGTGTCTCCTTTGCTGGCTGGCTCCCGGTTAGGCTCTGCCACTGGGAGAGGGGAAGCCAGAAGAAGATGTGCATTAGAGGAGGAAGAAGACCTTGCTCCTTCCCGTTTATGTAACCCAGCAGTGCTTCTTCGCCGTGGCAGTGATACTTGCTTCTAGTAGCAGCAGTTGGTTCCAGTTTGTAGTTTTTCTAACACTCTCAAAACCTGCCTCATGGTGCCTTCTCAGAGACATCAGCGCCTGCCAGCCAGTCTCTCTTAGGAAGTATAATCTCAGCTATGCCATATCTTCTAAACTCCTGAGAAATGCGTACCAGCCAGGCAGCATCCTCTCTCCTCAGAGGTTAGGGCTTGATCTCTACAGCAGCCCTCCTCCAAGCCTGTCAGTTTTAATAATAACAACCTCTTCTTTGTTTCCTCAGCCCATGAAGTAGTAGCTGCCTCCTGCAGGTAGTATATTTATGATATCTTGGGGTCTTCTTTTGGTCTTTTCAGTTTTCCAATACTTGGCTAACAATTCTTTACATTAATTCATTTTCGTTAAAATAATTGGTGGAGTTTCTGTTTCCTGGCTAGATTCTGACCGAAGCAGTTCCGATCACAGCCTACCTGCATTGTCTCGACATCATTGGAACGCAGGCTGAAGAAGACCATTCTGATGGAAAATTAATATTGATTTCCCATTGCCCTTAGGATAATGTCAAACCTCCAGACCCTGTCTGATTTTACAGTTGCATCTCTTGCTGTCACAAGCTTGCACCTTATGCTCTGGGCACATAGAGATTCCTTAAGTTCTTCAATGTACCGTGCTCTGTCACCATCAGGCCACTGAACGTGCAGGTCCACCCACTAATAATACTTCCACCATTTTACCTGAGTAGCTCTCATGTGTCCTTTAGGTGCCTGCAGAGGAGTCATTTCCTCTGTGTAGCTTTTCTTGGCTTTTCCCCCTTTCTCGTGGTACCCTATACTTCCCCTTCCCTTCTGATTGCATACATTGTTTGATTATTTATTTGACCCACTGGACAGAAAACTTCTTGAGATCAGTGCATGGAACTCAATAGGAAGCTAAATAAATATTTGACAAAGACTTCCTTAGAAAATTCCCATGCTTTCTTTTTATTTTTATGGAGCAAGGACAAAACTCCAGCTACCATTCCTGCTGATGCAAGTCATGCCCTAAATGATTACTGAGGGTTTCATTTCCCATCCAAAAGACAAGCTAATGTTGTGAAAGTTGCCAAAGTGGGACACAAGGGCAACAAACAAGATGCCTTAAAGACCTGGGATGTCTCCAAGGCTGCCCTGTGTCACTCCCGTGATGGAGGTGGACAGGGATCAGCTATTGATTCACCGGGTTAAAAGCCTTCCCATCACCCACAGTAGCTGAAGACATCATGTCAAAGATGAGCAGCAGAAGAAAATGAAACCTTGTCAAATCCTTGCACATATGATTTCAGGATGCTAATGTGAGAGGCATTGCATCAGAGGGGAGGCTGCTTTTCTGAGGCTGCACCATGCAGTGAGAAAACAAAGACTTGCAACTCCAAACTTGGTTCAAATCTTGGCTTTGCTTCTAGGTTCATTGGGAGATAGGGGCTTTGGTGAGATACTTAGTTTATTAATCTGTAAAATGGAACTGATAGCATCTACTTCACTGTATGTATTTCTAGATGAGGCAGCTGATTTAAAGTATCTGTCACACAGGAAATGTTGGTAGTTTGTGGAAAGTGATTGGATTAGCAGAGCTGAGCCCATGCATTAGTTCATTTAAAAAATATCATTGAGCATCTCCTAAATACTAGTGATATATAAGCAAATAAATTAGGAAAGTCCCATTCCCTCATGGAGTTTCTACTGGGAGGAGACAACCTAAAAAGATAACACAACAATAAACAAAAGAATGACAATTTTGTCAGTTGACTTAATAATATCCTTTATAGCATTTTTTTTTTTCCTGATTAGGGATCCAGCCCAGGACCACACATTGCATTTAGTCATGTCTCTTTAGTCATCTTTACTCATGAATAGTTCCTCTGCCTTTCCTTGACTTTCATGACATTGACATTTTTTAAGAGTCCAGGCCAGTTGTTTTGCAGGAGGTCCCTCAGTTTGGATTCGTCTGACTGTTTTCTGACAATGTGCATATTAAGGCCATGCATCCAGCAAATAGCAAAGCTAAGACTGGGACCCAGCTTTTCTGACCCCAGGTCTTGTGCACTTTCCTCTTAAGAGCTGCCAGAAGTCTTGGAGGTCAGAGGACCCTATAGCTCCACCCCCAGAAGAACAGTCCTGTTAACACAGCGAGGTTGTTATATAACAGCAATATTGGCTTGGTGATAACCAGACAGAAGAGAACACCTCCTCCCAGGTTAACCTAGCTCTTTTCTTGGTCATCATTTAGCATCTCCAGGTCTGAATGACAATTTAAAAAAAGCTTTAGTTATTTTATTACTTTTTATCTTCATCTCTCAAGGTGACAATTTGTCCTACTTGAATAGAACAGCTGGAAAAAAGCATTAGGAAAATTAGGACAAATGTGGGTAAAATGCCATAAGACCATTTTAATTCTATTGTGATGTATTTTCCAGAACTGTAGGACATTGGACAAAATGCACTAAAATTAAAAAAAATTTTTTATTTGGAAGATTCTTTTTAAAAGCTGAGCAATTGCTGCAGCTAATCTATAATTTATCCAAAATGTTGGGTACTTTGTTATATTGACATGCTAGGAGTTAGCTCAGTAAATTTTCTCCAAGAAATGGGGGAGACAAAGGGGCAAGTAATTGGTGCTCCGAGCCCATATTCCGCTTCCCATTTCACGAATTGGACCTCAAGAACATTTTAAAATTTGTCCAGATGTTATTTAAAAACAACAACAACCACCAGTTTTCACACCAGCCGTAAATGAACTCTGTCTTTTCAGAGCTTTCTCACTTTTAGTTGAGTGTTTCTTCTTTTACTGTTCTGCAAGTGGGATTAGGAGGACATCACCAGGTAGGGCTGAGGGAAGACCCACTCCCCACTCCATTCTTGTTGCTACAGGGCATCGTAGGGCTGGGTAGTTAGGGGAAATTTCATGTATATTGATGAGAAGTAATACATATGGGGGGTTGTTTATATTGTAAATAAACATTCAAAATTATTTATTGAGCATTCTATTATAAACCAGGCACTGTGCTAGGTGGTGAATTTAAAAATGAGCAATTTAGACATGGTCTGTACCCTCAGGGAATTTATAATCTTGTGTGTATGGGGTACAGGAGAGACAATTATAGAGACTAAGCACAGGCTGCTGCAAGAAGAATCAGACTTGGGGGGAGGTAAAGAGGGTGGGCTTAAATGTGCAATTTGCTCTGTAACAGACACTTTTATCCCATGATAAAGAAGAAAGTCAGAAGAGAAGAGCATGGCTTGTTGAAAAAGTTATGCATCGTCATGCTGTCCACTCCCATTTAACATGGAAAACTGATGCAAAGGACTTTTCAAAGCATGGTAATATCAGCGATCAGAGGGACCAGAGAGGTCAAGTAGCTCTTCTGGATTCTTCTTCAGAAAAGGCCAGAGGAGGTTCCTCACAGAACTCTAGAGATAGAGACTATCTGGGGTAGGGAAGCTGACAAGCTTGAAGTTGTTTAAATCCCTTTCTCTGGGTGACCCTCTGCAGAGCAGGGCTACTTCCTATGGCTTGGTGGCTTTCACCCTTTTTCTCTATACACTAAGCTGCCTGCCTGTTGTAGTGGTATTTACTTAATATTTACTACAGGATATTGTTCTCTGATCTCTCTCTCTCTCTCTCTCTCTCTCTCTCTCTCTCTCACACACACACACACACACACACACACACACACACGCTCACACACACATTCTGGTTGATACACAGAACTTCCCTCTCTATGCTCACAGATCTTATTTTATAGCACTCCTGAAACAGCTGTGGGATCATAATGAAGTGTTATGGTTGCCTTTGTAGTGAGTGTTGAAGCTAGAAAGAAAGGTCATGGGGGAGCTTCAATGTGATGACATTTGTCCTCCAAATTCTTACCTAGGCCAGAGAAGGCTTCTGGAAGAAGTGGTGTCCAAGCGGGGACTTGAAGGTATTGGGATGGAAACTGTGCTCTAGAGAGCAGGAATAGCATTTGCAAAGACCTGGAGACTAGAGGGAACATTGTGTATTACATCAGAGAAACTGAAAGTAGTTCAGTGTGGCTGATGGAACCATGAAAACAGGGGAGAAGTGAGAGAGGAGGTTGGCAACAGAACGCTGTGAAGCCTCTTTTGAACTACCAACTTCATCCTGAGGGCCATAGGAAGCTACCAAAGCCAGGTTAGCTGGAAAGTGGTAGGATCCCATTTATATTTCAGGAAGAGCACTCTTGCCATAGTGGGACAAAAGGACTGGAGGAGCAAAGCTGGAAGCAGAGGTACCGACTGGGTCTCTCAGTTCGGATGAGAAAGAGAGAATGACAGGAATATTTTGGAGGTGGAAGCAACCACACTTGGTGATTAATTAGGGGTGGAGAGTGAGGGAATAGGAGGAATCAGAGATAAACAGCCCATCTTTCTTCACACCTGTCTCGTACCCCCAACCTTGGCCTTGGCCTTTGAAGCCTCCCTGTATCCTGTTTTTTTTCAATGCCATGATCTCAAATCTTGGCATTGACCTTAGACCCCAGGGTGGCTTTTTGTGCCCTAGTGGTGCCAACAGTACCCATGGCTACAACTTGTATTCTACATGCTGGTGCTGATCATTACCTATTCCCAGGCTTGGTGCTTTCAGACTTGCTCTGTCCTGGGTGTACAGTCACAGGGTATTATGGAGGTTAAGAGCAGGGACTTTAAAGAGTGATGGATCTGGGTTCAAGTCCCAGCTCTGCATTTACTCTTACTATGACTTTTGGCAAGTCACTAAGTTTCTCTGGACCCCCAGTTTTCTCATCTGAAATAATAGCAGAGCTACTGTGGGGATTAAATGGAGGCGTGAATGTGAAGCATGATGCCTGCACATGGCAAGCACAGAATAATAGTTGACCAAGGAGAAGAAGAGGGAGACAATACAGAAGAGGGTGATAGGGTTTAGAAGGTCAATTTGTTTGTTTTCCTCCTACAGCCTACAGTCAGGCCCAACACAGGACAACAAGAGTGGCAATTTGGATAGAGAGGAAGAGGAAGAATCTCTTCTAGCAGGATGACACGAAGGACATATGCCAAGAAGAGTCCATTTGGACTGTGCGAAGGTTCCAATTGATTCACTAAGCCTGGGCTCGAACCAAAGCAGGACAGGCCCACCGAGGCCTCCTCTACCCCAGGACTCTTAGCTCTTCTCATGGTGATTCCCTCTCTCCACTTAAATCGCCCTCTTCATAGTCTTTGTCTTCAAGTCTGAGCCATCCTTGGCTCTCCCTATCTTTCCCCAGCCCCTGTTCTGAATCTTATCATGTACCTTCTAAGGGTTCTGGGTATCTGTCCAGTTCTAAGCCCAGGCAGGATGAAGAAGTTAACATTTGTTGTAGACCATTTTGCCTCCTGGAATCTCATCTTTATGCAACATTGGATCATTCTGCCTAAAAACATGGCATACCCCTGAGTGAAGGCAGTGCTGATAAAACTCAGTTAGTAATAGTCACAACAGTAACAATAACCAGTTTACATCAGTTCACTTTGCTGGTTCTATATAGTCAGCATCTACTCTGGCTGGCCGGTGGCCAAGCAGCATCCTTTCTGGTCAGTCAGCACTCATGTCTTACTAGTTGTTGTGAGCTGAATTGTGCAATCCCACCACCACCCAATTCATGTGTTGAAGCCCTAACCTCCAGGACCTCAGAATGTGACCGTTTTTGGACATAGGGCTTTTAAGGAGGTGATTAAGTTCAAATGAGGCCATTAGAGTGAGCTCCAATCCTGTGTGCTGGTGTCCTTTTTAGAAGAGGAAATTTAGACACACAAAGAGACACCAGGGATGAGCACACACAGAGGGGAGACCATGCAGAGACACAGCGAGACGGCCATCATCTGCAAGCCTAGTAGACAGGCCCCAGACAAAACCAAACCTGTCAACACCATGATCTTGGACTTCTAGTCTCCAGAGTTTAAGCCACCTAGTCTGTGGTACTTGTTGCAGTAGCCATAACACTAATACACTGGTTGTGATATATTTTGGGCTATCATGTCTAATAATATCAAAATTTTTAAAGTTCATCCTGAATTCTAGAGGTAGCATAGATTACATCATTACATCTTTAGGTACTATCTAGGTATTATTATCCTCATTTTGCAAATGAGAAGACTGAGACCCAGAGAGAAAAATGATTTACCTAAAGTCAAAGTTATGGAGCTAGTAAAGGGCAGCATTGGGCGCCAATCCAGATGTTTCTGACACCAGTCCTGGGTTCTTAACTACTATGCTATCCTGCCTACTGGTCTTCTATGTCTGCTCCTCTTCCCCCAGAGTAAATAAGACCCTTTATTTTTCTCTATGGTTCTGTTTTTTTCCTTTAGAGCAATAGCTACAATTTGTAATCATACACTTAATTCTATGATCATTTTTTCAGTGTTCACTTCCTCTTCCCCCAGAGTAAATAAGACCCTTTATTTTTCTCTATGGTTCTGTTTTTTTCCTTTAGAGTAATAGCTACAATTTGTAATCATACACTTAATTCTATGATCATTTTTTCAGTGTTCACTTCCCCAACTATCCCATGATATAGAACTGTGCTTGTAATCATGAAGATGGGGTTGGTTTTGAATGAGCAGTATTGAAAGGCTTCCTGATTTTTCTGCCAGGTGAAAGCCAGCCAGCCCTTTGCATATGTTGAAATGATCAACCTCAGTGGGCATTGGTAAGGAACAGGAACTACTGCTGGGCTCTTTAACGTATACCTAAATATTGTACACGTGTGGCCTCAGGAGTGGCATGTGTCACTTAACCTTCTCATGTTTGCACTCCTGGTGCCCCTTGTCATGAAGAGCCCTGCCTGGCCTGGTGTTCCAGGACTTGTTTTTCCATTTTGTAATGCACTTCAAGGCAGGAAGCTGTGAGCCACCTGACGTACCCTTGGTAGCTTTTCTTTGCTTTTCCTGACCCTCTACCCTGTTAACACATGTAGGCAAAGTGGCAGCTGCTTATTTTGGGTATAATGGAGTCTAAAATAAATGAAGCCAGGTTTGTGGTACAAGACTGTGGCTCCTCAATGAACAGGATCCTTGTCGTAGGGTCACACTGTGTTAATCATCTACTTCAGCCAATGTGATATTGTGACGATAGTGGTTATTATTTTCCTAATGATGTTCTGCCATCAGAGGTGGAAACACAGTGTACATTTTCCCCAACCCCAACTGATAGCAAAATTCTATCTACTTCCCAAGGACCAAATTTTATAAAGACAGATTATTTTTCTCTGTGTGACTTTTTATTTTTAGGTTTACTGCTTCCTCCCCCAACTTTTTTTTTTTCCATTTAATGCTTTTAGAAAGAATGAATAGTATTCTACATTTTTATATTCTAAACACCATTCCTGCATAATTCTATTCAATTTTTTGTTGGTCTTTCTTTTCCCCCCAAGTTATGGTTTTAAATATAATCTAGAACGAATTTGTCTAATGAATATGCAATTATTGTGAGAGTCTTTTGAAGTTTTTGAAAACATTCAGTCAGCATCTTTCTGGGACATGGTGATGAATGTAGAATCAGGCACTTGGAAGCTGTTTCTGATTTGGCATGAGCAGGTATAAGTTTTGCACATTTCAAAGCTGGGCACAATGAAGTTGTTTACTGTGTACTTGCACGGTTTGCCTGGTGTGGTTGTTTGCTAGCCTAGCTCCCTCTGCTGGTGGAGTGATGCATCATTGCTCCTGGGGCAACTGGGATTGAAATAGCAGTTATGTAAATGGCCATAACAGAACATGCAGGACAGAAGGGGCACTATTTGGTTTTGTTACAGCTCGTGCCCCTAGCTTACAAACAGAGCTACCATTTATATTGTGCTTATCTCATGCAAGGCACTTTGCATATATCTTAATATTCACTTAAGCATAATCCAGAGAGCAAGGGAATATTATCACTATTTTACAAGTAAGGAACATGGAGGCTTGGAGAGGTTAAGAAAATTCTCCAAGATTTCGCAGGTGGTAAGTGGCAGAGTCTGTGTTCTTAAGCATTACCATTGAGCATGTTTTCTGTGTGAGGCGCTATGGTATGCACTTTGGAAAGTCTAGAAATGAACTTGATCTGGATCCTACTTCCAGAGTGTTTATCAAGCAACCATGATATGTAGCCAAGAAAATTCAGAAAACAGACAAGTTGAGTGCCATGCCACGAAAGTAGAAGAAAAGGAAAGAAAGAAGATTTTTTTTTCTCAGTAGAGATGAAATTTATCCTCAAAGGGGGACTGATTTCTAGAAGTTTTTCTGATTCCAGAAGTTTTTGCTCACATCTCCCTGTTTTCTGCCTACTGTGCACATTATGTTTTTGAAAGTGAACCCTGGATAGAATTTTTCAGCAATTTTTATTATTATTATTATTTTAAATTGTAACTTCTCAATATACATTGTAGTTGATTTTCATGACCCTTTACCTGTTCCTCATGATGCAAGGCACTTTGCATATATCTTAATATTCACTTAAGCATAATCCAGAGAGCAAGGGAATGTTATCACTATTTTACAAGTAAGGAACATGGAGGCTTGGAGAGGTTAAGAAAACTCTCCAAGATTTCGCAGGTGGTAAGTGGCAGAGTCTGTGTTCTTAAGCATTACCATTGAGCATGTTTTCTGTGTGAGGTGCTACGGTATGCACTTTGGAAAGTCTAGAAATGAACTTGATCTGGATCCTACTTCCAGAGTGTTTATCAAGCAACCATGATATGTAGCCAAGAAAATTCAGAAAATAGACAAGTTGAGTGCCATGCCACGAAAGTGGAAGAAAAGGAAAGAAAGAAGATTTTTTTTTCTCAGTAGAGATGAAATTTATCCTCAAAGGGGGACTGATTTCCAGAAGTTTTTCTGATTCCAGAAGTTTTTGCTCACATCTCCCTGCTTCCTGCCTACTGTGCACATTATGTTTTTGAAAGTGACCCCTGGATAGAATTTTTCAGCAATTTTTTTTTATTATTATTATTTTAAATTGTAACTTCTCAATATACATTGTAGTTGATTTTCATGACCCTTTACCTGTTCCTCATTATGCAATAGAATTTGGCAAAATTAACACAACGAAATTACAACAGATGGCACTACTTGCTTACTTCTTGCAATAGTTTAGAAACCAAACAAGTTAACACTTATAGAAAATTCATAGTCACACGCACACACACACACACACACACACATCGTATAACTTCGTATAATGTATGCTATACGAAGTTATTACGGCATTTACTAGCCTCTGCTGTCAAAATTGCTGTGATCGTGAGGGTGTGAAAGGCACAGTGCCTTCCCAGCCCTAGCTGGGTACAGGCTGTCATAGTTCCCCAGGAAAGTGGCACAGGCCTGCTGCCGAGTGCCAGAACATGACATCTCATGAAACCCTGCCTTCTCGAACAATTGTTTTTCTCTGTTTTGAAAAATGGAACAAAGTGATTTCTCTCATACCCAGACTTGTTACACATTTTTTTTTCTGGCTCTGGGTAAATGACAGTGGTCCTTGGTTGTAGCTAGCAGAAGCATTCTGACTAGCTTAAGCAAATAAAGGAGAATTTATTACAAGGATCTTAGGGACTAGACCCAGGAGGCAGAAACATCATCAGGAGCCACAGCAGTTACTCTCCTGAGTTACATAGAATTGTGTTTCTGGTTGTTTTTGCATATCTGTTAATTTTTCTTTCTCGACAAACAAGTTGTCTCTTCTCATGTATTCATACCAGATCATGGCTTTCCATAGCTCCCAAATGTCCATCTTAGTTTGAGCTACCAAAAGAAGCTGAAACTGGACTCCAGTTCTACTGTTGGGAGGGACAAGGCTGATGTATTCCAGGCTGGGTCCAATCAGCTGTGAGGGATCATGGAGTATAGACATGACTTCAGCGTCCCATCCTGTCCCCAGACCTTATGGGTGGAGTGCATTTTACAGAAAAAGGAGAAGCTGAGGGACAGGCAGCGCATAGGTAATCACATATTTACAAATCAGTATGGTGACATGATTTTATCTTTTCTTGGGAGTCAGTGCAGCATGCTAACTATCCATAGGAGGTCCATGTCCGTGGAAGTTCATTATTTCTTTTTTGGAACAAATGTGATTCACTTCACTTGTGCTATATAAAGAAGAGAATTGGTGAAACTATCCATATAATCCAAGCAAAAACTTGCTGCTGAGAGAAGAAGCTTGAGTTTTTCTGAGCTAATTAAGTCGGCTGATATTACTCAAATACACAAGATAATTGCTCAGGCATACTCATGAAAGTATGAGTAACATTTGAGTGGTTCTCACTGGCATTGGGAACCAGAAACTTCTTCTGTTTCACATACTTTTTCTGCAGAGAGTTCTCTTTGGTATCTCAAGGCAGAAGTGATCTTTCCCTCCTCCAAACTTCTAAAGAAATGCTTTGCACTTCTCTTCTAGTCTATTAAACATCCTTATACTTTTTTGCATGCTTTTATCTCCTGATAAATTGTTGCTTGTACAGGACAGCATCTGTTTTATTTTACTGTCCCCAACTAAGACTGATTATAGTGCCTTCCTTGTACAAAGTAGATTCCTAAACCATAGATGCTAAATATGTGAGTCACTCAGTGATGCATAGTAAACCAGACCAACTAATTATTAGTTAAAAACTTGTTGAATTGGGATTCTTCAACTGTCCAATAAATAAATAAAATAAGTACTCATATACTAGTACCATCAATGTGCCCAGAACTGTGCTTAGTGCTACTAGGTAAGTGGCGTTATAATTGATTAGCTAGGACATTGGGAAAGTTTTACCCTTAGTCTCAGTGTTCCCACCTGCAAATTGTGGGGGAGAGGGTGAGGAAGAGTAATACTGCTGGCCTGGTGGGATGACTGTAAGGGTTAGGAATTATACATAGAAAGCACCAAATACAGAGTAGCCTTTTTGTTTAATTGTACTTATTATTTTTTGTAGTAGGTATGAATTTTTAGGCAAGAAAAATCACATTTCTTTACTGCTCTGATTTATATTGTCCTTTCTGATTTCCTTATTTCCCCAGGAAAGAAAGGTGATTTCAGTTGTATTCTAGAGACCTCTAAACTTTCAAGGATGTGAAAGTCTCCATGTATCTTGTGCAGAACTCTGCATTTAGGAGAGGCTTCCTGGACCTTCTCCTCTGTTCACCACCGGTAAATTCTTCCAAGCCCTTCCTAGCCACTGAAAGTAGGTAGCTCTGCATCTTTCCAGCTCAACTTGGGCTTGAAGATCTCTAGCTATGGTTCCCAGGACCACAACTTGCCATGTTTCCTATTTCCCTTGGGCTGAGGAATCTTCTACTCCCTTAATGTGAACTTTACCCCCCAACTATAAAAGCCTGAGGCAAGAAAAGAGGGCTGACTTCTATCAATCTGGTAGTTTCTGCTTTAGTTTCTGCAACACAAAAATTGTTAGCATTCCCTCAAGGCTAAGAGATCTGAAACTTTGCTATCTTCTTGGTGTTGAGGAGGAAAACTGACATTCACTCTTTCCATTTTCCAACAGCAATAGCAACCAAATATAAATTAATGCCTCAAAAGATCATCGGATGCCATACTTCCCATCCTCATCACTCTAAAGTCCTGCTGGTCTTTCTGTTCTTGACCAAAGAGCGTTGCTGCAGGGCTTTGTGCTTGCATTTCTGTCTATTTGGAACATTTCCACCAGTTCATAATTTGGTTCTTTTTCATCATCTAGAGTCTCAGCACAAATGTTATCTCTTCGTAGAGGTCTTTCTAAAATACCCTTTCCTAAGTATAGACCTCATGCAACCTCAGCCAATTACACCACCCAATTTTATAATTTTCATAGAATTCATTACTACCTGGATTTCTCTTGATCATTAACTGTCTCTGTGTGCTAAGATATAGTCTCCCTGGGGCTGGAGACCTTGTCTTATTCACCATTGTATGCTTAGCACAATGTATGGCACATATCAGGTGCCCAGTAAATAGTCCTTCAATGAAAGAGTTAAATTATTTTTGCCAAATTGTGATGCTAATGGTGATGAAATTGTTGAAAGAAATATGACTCAGTACTTGTTTTAAGGTTGCTTAAAACAATTTTGAATTAGTATTCAAGAAATAATTTGAGGACCAACCCAAGGGTTCAGTGAAGAATCTTGGAGAGGTGAGGTAGTTAGAAAAAATATATATATATAAACTAATAATATACAAAATATGTAAAATGTATGGATATCATATGCAAATATGTATAAAACAGATGTTATATATATACTTAGAAAAAATTCTTAAAGTTCTAATGCTTGTATTAATAATATTAAAAGTAGATATAAGATTTCTGTGTTTATTAAAAGGATATGGATTTTAAAAGCTTGAGCAATATTGATGTACATTTTAGTGCCAGAATAAGTTCTGAGCTGCCTCTATAAAAATCACTGGAAATTGTTCAAAATATAGATTCAAGGACACTGCCCATAGAGGTTCTGGTTCAGTAAAGCTGGGATGGGACTTTGAAATCTGTATTTTGAAAAAAGGTTCTTTAAGTAATTCTGCTTCTTAACCAAATTTGGAACCAAAAGATCCATAGAATGCAAAGCAGAGTAAATTTAGAAAGGAAGATCTTTGTGGATAATACAGAATTTCAGCTCAAGGAAGAACAGGATTCCCAAAGGGCAACTCTTGTGCACAGTGGTAAAATTTTAATGAAACCATAGACAGTTGCCAGACCCCAAATTTATAATTCAAACTTTATCCCCAGTGTTTGAGGTGAATAGTGGTGTTCCAGTTTTTTTTGTTTGTTTGTTTCATTTAAACATAATATTTTTATTACAACAAATTTTAATTATATACAGAAGTAGAATAGTATAATGAATCATTATTTATCCATCACTCAGCTTCAGCAATGATCAATTCATGGCCAATTTTATTTCACCTATGCCTTTACTCACTACCACCCTACCTCTAGATTATTTCAAAGAAAATCTAAGAAATGATATCATGTCTTCCAAAAACATTTTCATCTGTAAAAATGAGGACTCTTTGAAAAACGTAATCTCTCTACAATCATCGTACTACAATAATTTCTTAATTTTTTCAAATATCTGCTTGTGTCAAAATTTCCTCAGTTCCTATAGAAATACTTTTTCACAATTGATTTGACTTAGGATCCAAATAAGATCCATATTTTTTAATCGATTGATAGATCTTTTAAGTCTCCTTTGATCCATTGGTTTCCTCTCTTTATTACTACCCTTGTGATTCATTTGTTGAACAATCTAGTCATTTTTTCAGTGGAGCTTCCCACAGTTTGAATTTTGCTAATTTGATTTCTGTGGTGTCATTAACAGCATTTTTCTGTCTTCTCTAAAAATTGATAACCAAATTTAAAGTCTTACTCCGATTAAGGTTTGATTTTGTTTCAACATTATTCTGTAGATGGGGATGTTTATTTTCATTAGGAGGGTCATGAGGTCTCGTTCCTCTTTTTGTAATAGTCCTAGCCACTGATAATTATTACACAGAGACATTATTTGTTAGGGATGGTGCAAATGGTGATACTCTCTCATTTTATCATTCCTTCTTAATTTACTATTTAGAGCACTTACAAAATAAATTGGTTACTCAGGAAAAGCAGGTTAAATCCTTGATTGATTCCTTTATTTATTTGTTTGAAATAATGACTCGATTCCTTGGCATTCTCTAGAAATGACCAATGTGTTGCTTTGTTGTTTTGTTTCTTTCATGCCATTATCAACCCATGTATTTAATAGATTTGTTGTGTTTCAGTCCACTGCAGTTAGTTTTAGTCCTCATTCATCTTAACGGTTGTGTAGTTCTTCATTGTGTGGATGTACCATGTTGATTCATAGTCAAGGATTCAGCAAACCTTTTCTGTAAAGGAGCAGATAACAACATATTTGTCACTTTTTAAAATGTAAAACCACTCTTAACTTGCTGGCTGTATAAAAGCAGGCCTGCAGATTTGCCCATAGGCTGTGGTTTGCCTACCCCAGAGCCACTTCCCTATTGATAGTTATTTGGTTTGTTTGCAGACTTTTACTGCAATAAGTTGTGTTGCATGCAACAAATAGTCTTCTGCACACATCTTTTGCTATTTTTGCCATTAGGATGGAGTCCTAGAAGTGGGATTACTCAGTCAAAGGATAAATACATATTTGGCAAGATACTGTCAATTTCTTTTCCATTGGTGTTTTCCATTTTGAACCAGCTTATTCCCTTCCACCTTGCCAAGATAGTAGATTATTGAACTTTTTGATTTTTGTCACCTCGAACGAGTAATACTGTTTAGCCTTAATTTGCCTTTCTTTTATTATGAGCAAGATTGAACTTCTTTTCATATGAGCCAAGAGCCATTTATATTACTTTTTGTTGATATGTCTGTTCATATCTCTTGCCCATTTTTCTACTTCCTTATTTTTAGAATATTAACGCATTCTTCCTGCAAAAAGTGGCAAATATTTTTCTCTGGGTTGTCATAGCCATTTATATTACTTTTTGTTGATATGTCTGTTCATATCTCTTGCCCATTTTTCTACTTCTTTATTTTTAGAATATTAACGCATTCTTCCTGCAAAAAGTGGCAAATATTTTTCTCTGGGTTGTCATTTTTTTTTTTTAAATTATGGAGTTTCTTCTATGTTGCAGTTTTTATTTTTAAAATTTTTATGTCAAATGTATTAAACTTTTCCTTATTACTTCTGGATTTTGAGTCATGTGGAAGTGTTTTCTACTCCCAGGTTTAGAGAAATTCATCCCTGCTTTCTGCTAGTACTGATATAACATTATTCTTGCATTTAAATCTCTGACCCATTTGAAATTTATACTGATGTATGGAGTGAGAAATGGGCCCAGTTTTATTTTTTTTTCCATATGACTCTCCAGTTATCCCAACACCACTTATTAAAACATTTATCTTTCTCCAACTCATTTGAAATGCTAACTTTGAAATAATGAAAAATTTCAATTATGTATATTTCAATTATTAAATGCTAAATTTTTCTATGTAATTAGAGTTATCTCTGGATTTTCTATTTGTTCCATTTGTCTTTCTGTCTATTCATGCACCAATACCACATTTAAGAAGTTTCTTTATAGGTTTTAAAAAGTATTTTAATATCAGGTAGGGCTTGGCTCCCTTTTTGTATTTTTCGTATTTTTCAGTGTTTTCACAATCAAACTTTATAATAAGCTTTATTGTTAGGAGGATAAAAACCTGATAGCATTTTATTGGTGCTCATTAAGTATAAATATTAACTTTGGGTGGATTTACAACTTTACGATTTTACGATGTTGGCCTCTCCTTGTCAAGAATGCAGAAAGAAAGTCTTTCTATTTTTTCAAGTCTATTTTTCAGGAATATTTTATAGTTTTTCTTGTGTGGTTTTTGCTTAGGCATTATTATTACTATAGTAAAAATAATAGCTCTCAATATCGATCTTATAAACAGACTTTTCCCCTTTCATTATGTCTTTCAATTGTATTTTGCTTATTCATATATCCATCTTTCTACTTTTAACCTTTCATAATTTTGTCATTTTGGGGGTGTGTGTCTCTTAGATATGTTGAATTTTGTTTTGTTAGCCAGCCTGAAAATCTTTTATAGGTGTGTTAAGCCCATTTACATTTATTGATGTGATTGAGAGGTTTGACCTTAGTTGTGTTATACTGTTTTATTTTATGTGATGTGGTATGTATGTGTGTACATATGTGATACTTCACTGTGGGTTTATTTGACTGCTTTTCTCTTTCTTTCTTTCTCTCTCTTTCTTTCCTTTTTCTTTTCTTTCTCTTTGATATATCTTTGGGCATTTAGGAAGGCCTGGATTTTTGGTATGGTTACCTATATATACACCTTTGTGTAATACATTTAATGTGGATAGTGTTTGATGCTTCCCTACTATGAGCAATATTGAAATTGTCTAGCATTCTCTTCTTTCCCTTCTCTTCCCTCTTCTGGAGTATCTAATGTAATTTGATCATGAAATGATGACATGATATTTTCCCTCAGTTAGTACCAGTAAATCAATCATCAAACTTAGTCTCCTTTCTGCCTGCTCTCTTCATCTCTGTTCTCATTTTGATTGGCTATTTCTGAAAAGGAGGCAAATGAAAATGGCAGCATCTTTCCTCGCACCTCATCATGCCTCCCCCAGAGCTGGAGAAGTGCAGCTGGGGAATGAGACCAGGTTTTGATGGATGAAAGGGAAGCATTTTAGTCATCTTTTTTAAAACAACATCATTACCCTTTTAACAATAGAGGAATATTCATGAACGTATTTGTAGCGCTTTCTTGAGTGCTTTATGAATGGAGGGACAATGACCACTACGGGAGCAGTGGCCCACTTTCTTTGAGTGCCCTGGGGAAGATGAGAAGGACTGAGATGGGAGGAACTACAGTTCACCGATGAGGCTGGACACTAGAAGACTAGAGTCCATCTCTCACCAAATATCTTGTGCTCAAGTTTAACAGGTAGGCCGTGATGCCATCTGCATTCAAGGGACACCACAGATGTGTCTGATGAATAGATCACTGGAAAACAGTGTGGACTTAAAGACCAGAGGGTTCTTCTCCAAATATTTTAAACTGCCTATGTCACCAGGCACATCATGTAGTTAAGAGGAAGGAGAGGGGCTTCCTTAAGCTTGACTGAAATTGAATTTTCCATTACTAAAACAGTACTCTGATAAAGAGACGTAAAAATTGACTTTCTTTTTTTTTTAATGTTAAGTGTTGTGGAGTAAAATTCTTACCTCTTCTCTTGGAGTAGACTCATCATACACATATGAGATAGCATTCATTATTCTCTTTTTGATAACAGCCAGTCTAACTGGGTTGAGACGATATCTCATTGTGGTTTTGATTTGCATTTCCCTGATGATTAGTGATGTTGAGCATTTTTTCATGTATTTGTTGGCCATTTGAATGTCTTCTTTTGAGATGTGTATTCAGCTCCTTTGACCATTTTTTAATTGTATTTTTTGCTTTTTTACTGTTAAGTTGTTTGAGTTTCTTGTATATTTTGANCATGTGGGTTTTAGTGGGAAAAACATGCTGATTGATTAGTGATGCCTGCTGTGGGTGTGAACTGCTGGAGAACAGTTCATATAGCACAGACTTGGCCTCAGCTATTAGAAAACAGTCTTCTTGACTTTTCTTGTAATACACAGCTAATGTGACAGAGAAGACAGCTATAATATACAAACCTGCAGAATTCTGCTGTTGCTAACTGCTCTTTGATGTTAAAACTAAGTTGCAAGACAATACCAAATTTTAGCAGAGCACAAGGAAGCAAGTTAATTAATCCAGCAAAGCTTGTAATGCAGGGAATCACATCTAAGACTGGGTTCTAGGAAACAAAAGAACTGACCTGGATTTTAGTACTCTGTTGGGCCTAAAAGTTTGTGGAAACTCTGAGCACATCATAGACTAACCAGGTGCAAAAAAGTTAGGCACTTTGTCTTGTGAATTATTCCTCTTAACTACAGCCACTGCCTGGAATCTGTACAGCAATAGTTCTTAACCCCTTTTACCTTAAGTCATCCTATTGTTTTATTAAAGAGTTTGGCTCTTTATAAAAACAACTTTTCTGAGAAGAACATTTCTGTTCTTCTGTTATAGGAATTTGTTTTGCTAATAATAGCTTCAATTTCTTAGTTAAATGTTTTCCATGAAAATTTTGTGACATCAATATTATTATCCCCATTTTATGCTGAAATGACTGATGCCCAGAGAGGTTATATAACCAAGCCAGGCACATGTTTAATATATTGTTTCACTATTGTATGTTGCAGAGTTTGGGCTCTTAATCATACACTGTACTTGCTAACTTACTTACTTGTTTGCTTCTTCATTATTTACAGTACATTTTAAGAACTTGAGAAAGTTTAAATTGTTTTCTAGATCTAGCCATGGAGATCAGGCCACACCATGCATAGATTATAAAGAGCCTGGAGGTGACTCCAACTCCATGGAGTTTTTGGAGCCAAGAGAGACAAGAGAGAGGCTGGGAGTTAGGAGGTTGGGTCAAGGCATGAATCTGCAGGCAGAGGTGGAGATGAAGAACAGATGAGGATCAGTAGTGAAGAGGTTAAGAGAATAGAGAGTACAACTGTTGAATTCTCTAATTTGTTTTTTTTTTTTTTTTTTTCCTTTTTTTGTNTCATTGTGGTTTTGATTTGCATTTCCCTGATGATTAGTGATGTTGAGCATTTTTTCATGTATTTGTTGGCCATTTGAATGTCTTCTTTTGAGATGTGTATTCAGCTCCTTTGACCATTTTTTAATTGTATTTTTTGCTTTTTTACTGTTAAGTTGTTTGAGTTTCTTGTATATTTTGAATGTTAATCCCTTGTCAGATGTATAGTTTGCAAATATTTTCTCCCATTCTGTAGGTTGTCTTTTCAGTCTGATGTGAAGACATAAGACTTTGGTGATATAATCCCATTTATTTATTTTTTTCTTTTATTGCCTGTGCTTTTGTGCTCTTATTAATAAAGCCTTTGCCCAGTTGTACATCCTGAAGTGTTTCTCCTATATTTTCTCCTAGGAGTTTTATAGTTTCTAGTCTTATATTTAAGTCTTTAATCCATTTTGAGCTGATTTTGGTATATGGCGAAAGGAATGGGTCTAGTTCCACTCTTCTACATATAGATGTCCAGTTTTCCCAACACCATTTATTGAAGAGGCTGTCCTTCCCCCAATGTATGTTCTTGTTGCCTTTGTTAAAGATTAGTTGGCTGCAAGTACATGGGTTTATTTCTGGGTTCTCTATTCTGTTCCAATGGTCCAACTGTCTGTTTTTATACTGGTTCCATGTTGTTTGAATTATTATATCTTTGTAGTATAATTTGAAGTCAGGTAGTGTAATGCCTCTGCCTTTATTTTATTTTATTATTTTTTTTGCTCAAGGTTGTTTTGGCTATTTGGGGTCTTTTGTTGTTCCTTTTGAATGTTAGGATTGTTTTTTCTATATCTGTGAAGAACGTCATTGGTATTTTGATGGAATCTCATTGAATCTGTAAATTGCTTTGGGTAGTATGGATATTTCACAACATTAATTCTTCCAATCAATGATCAGGACTTTTATGCTCTGAGTTGAGGTAAAAGCCAAAGGAGTTTTTTACTTGTTTCTAGTTTTTGGTTCTTTTAACGAATGAAATCAAGGCTGACTCTTTTTTAGCAGTCTCTTTCCACATTTTTTTTTTAATGTAAAAAAATCATACAAAAGAGAGAAGTTGACTATACAGGAGGAAGTAAGCTCTCATCATTTGAAGTGGCTGTTTTTTCCCCTCAGGCTCTGTGGGGAATTTTGAGCATTAACTTCAAAAATGCCTTTCCTTATGCCAAAGCTGCTCTTAGATATGGCTTGTTGGGATCTTTTTCGTAAATGCCAGCACTGGTAATAAGAAATGTTGATTCCTGAAATGGAGGAAGGATAAAGTAATGGCAAAAAAATCATAGGCCAAATCTAGCCAAACATTTCTAAAGTACGAGGATTTCCAAACCTTTCTCTCCCCTGCTATTAAAGATGATGATGATTTCACCACTTTCAGTATTTTCCCCTTCAGTGTCATACAAGGTTGGCTTTTTGTGCTTTGGCAATACAAAATTGGAGAAAATTGGGAGCAGAGAACATCAAGCAGAGCTATTATAGGGCTCAGTGACAAATATTTTGAGGATTTTGACAAGTGAGCCATGGAAGAAGTACGTAAAGGAAGTGGAAAGGAAAGAAAAGCAAAAATGTAAAATAAAGTATTCCTGAGCTCAATATATCCCACTCATGGGATTTGAAAATGCAAGTAACTTGCAGTTATTTTAACATTATTATTATTTTTTGTTTATGAATTGCAGTTCTTCAATCACGATAAAATCCCAGGACTTGTCCTCGTGGGGGTGCCTTTATAAAGTTTACACTTGTGTTTCTTGGTATAATAACTAGATTTGTGATGTCTTGTAGAGTATTTCTCTAGGTCCAGCGTGGAGAATAGATTACATCTCACACATCAACTCTGATGGAGTGGTGCAGTTTCTGGACTTTAGTGTTGAGATAACAAACTCCATGTGGGTTTTAGTGGGAAAAACATGCTGATTGATTAGTGATGCCTGCTGTGGGTGTGAACTGCTGGAGAACAGTTCATATAGCACAGACTTGGCCTCAGCTATTAGAAAACAGTCTTCTTGACTTTTCTTGTAATACACAGCTAATGTGACAGAGAAGACAGCTATAATATACAAACCTGCAGAATTCTGCTGTTGCTAACTGCTCTTTGATGTTAAAACTAAGTGGCAAGACAATACCAAATTTTAGCAGAGCACAAGGAAGCAAGTTAATTAATCCAGCAAAGCTTGTAATGCAGGGAATCACATCTAAGACTGGGTTCTAGGAAACAAAAGAACTTTTTCCGTGTCCGGCAACGGATCGCAACCCTCAGTGTCGCCCCGCACCGGACCGGGACCAGCAACGGGATCGCAACCCTCGGTGTTGCTCCCGCGCCTCGCTCAGCCAGTGAGTGGGAACCGGTCTGTATGTGGGATCCGAACCTTTGGCGGGAAGCGCCGCCGCGCTTCCCAAGCGGTGCACTACAGCAGTGCGCCACCAGGCTGGCCCCTCTAATTTGTTTTTTAATTCATCCAGTATTTCCTGAGCACCTGCCACAAGCCAAGCAGTATGCTGGAAACCAGGCATACAAACCGGGAAATGCAGAATCAGTCTCTGCCTTCATGGGCTAACAGGCTAATGAGCAGGGTGCAATCAATCAATTAACCTCTCAAATAAATGGAAAATGAAGCTGTGGTAAGTGCTCTGCAGGCGAGAGATATGGTGCTATGAGAGAGTCTAACAGGGGGATTTGGTACTGTCAGGGGTCAGGGGAGGATTTTCTGAGGAAGAGATGGTTAAACTGTGACCTGAAGAATAAGTTAATTTGGTAAAGAGAGAGGAAAAAGAATTCCCAAGAGAGAGACCAGCTCATGAAAATCACATGGCAGTAGGGTTGAAAGAAGCCGATATGACTTAAGCAGAGAGGGGAAAGGGAGCCTGCTGCAGAGATGGGCAGGAGACAAACTGCATAGTCTCAGGCCCTGCTCAGGGTTTTAGTCTTTATCCCAATAACTATGGATTGCTACTGAAGGATTTTAAGCACAAGAATGGCATGACCAGGCTTAAATTCCAATCAGATCTTCTGCACTGTAATGAGAAACAGATTGGACAGGGGCAAGGACAGAAGCAAGTAGATCAGTTTGGAAGTGAGTGCAAGAGGATCTATGTCCAGAAACACTGATTGTCTCCCAAGCTCACTAGTTAGCAGGATTTTTACAGTCTCTCTGGGCTGGTAACATTGGAATAAGGCACCTGGCTGATCTGAACAGTAGGATATAACGCTGTAATACAGTAGAGTGTAGTAGGTAAGAGCACTTATTTTGGACACACCTATGGTTGTCTCTTATTGACATATTGGTTGAAATGATCATAGTTGTTCACTTATAGCCAATATCCAGTCTGTTCTTTGTTTTCCCATACATTTTTTTTCCTATATAATAGACTTAATCCAATATTTTTTACTGCTCTTCTGCCTGCATGTGGCCCAATTAATTTAAAGGTAATTCTACACCTTTTCCTAAGTAATTGTTTCAAGAATAAATATGTGACATACTTCCAGCCAATGACACACGAAGGGAAGCTGGGGAGCATGAGGATGTGCTTCTGAGGAAGGTTTCTGTCTCATAAGACAAATCCATAGGAAGTGACTCTGCATATAATGCCTGGAACTGCCACAGACTGTGGATGGTGGAGCTGAGAGATAGAAAGGAACTTTGGACCTGACCTTAATTAACAACACCATTAAGCTATTGACCAACCAAATCCTTCATCTTCAGGGCTCATTCTACCTCTGACCTCCTGTTACATGGGATAATAAAATCTTTCATTTGAATTTAGGTTTCTCCTATTTGCAGATGAAAGTATTGAAACCAATAAAACAGCTGTGTGGACTTGGGAAAGCTGATTGTTGTTTTTGAGCCACTTTTCTTATCTATAACACGGATAATAATTATACTTGCTGCATTGAAATATAGTTATGGAGATTATATCATGTAATGCACCTTATGTGCTTATCCCAGTGCCTAACAAACAGTTGCCCAATAAATTGTTGCTATGGAGATAAATAATAATCCTTCCTTATATTTTGGGTCAGTGAAGATGAACTCTGATTACGTATGGTTCTCTGTCCACAGGTTGTATTCTAGCCAACCGTTTGGAAACAAATAAATAGCTAACTTTCTTTTCTTCTACCCAGATTTATATCGATTCTTGGGGTTTTGTAGGGACATGTAAATGTACCCTAGACTGCCTGGATATTATTTTTTCCCCCACCTTCATAATTTATTTCAGTACAATCAGTTACATTGATTACAATTACAGATGATTCAATTTGGTCATTAGGTTGTCAGAAAACACCAGCTGGATGGTAACTGGAGCCAGAATCTTTCCTTTGGCTGTGGTCTCTCTGTCTTTTGTTGAAGGATTTTACACACATGATAAATGCCACGTAGGGATCATTTTGGCAATACTTATTTATTTACTATGTTGCAGGAGGACACTAAATCTTTGATATTTCTTGAATGTGCAGATCAATACCCTAGTTCTTCTTTCCCAAAACCCTAACATGACTTTTGGACCACTGTCAACACTTCACAAGCTAGGTTGACACTCCTGAAATGAATTGGATAATTTAAAGCCAAAACTTGCTTTAGAGCTTCAAGCCTGAAATACTTTTTTTTTTCTTTTTGTGTCTTCCTGAACTAGGTGGGTGATTTCTAGAATTATACTTTAGTCTCCTAAAGCCACATACACTCAGGGACTGGGTTTATACACTAAGCCTGTCTGCAATTAGCATACTGTGTGTGCAGGAACAAATCTAACATTTGAGTGTAGGGCATTGTGCTAGGGGTTTTATATGCTATTATTGTCTTCGTGCAAAAGATGCATACCTAGAATCAGAGAGATGAAATAACTTGCCTAAGTCACTGGTTAGTAAGTGGTAGAGATGGAGTTTGAACCTAGGTTTGACTTACTCCAAAGCTGCTTTACTGGAGAAGCTGTACAAATATAGTGAGAGGCAGTATACTACACGGTCAAAAGCACAGACTGTAGTGTCAGGTGCTTGTGCCAAGCTGAAGGCTCTGCAACTTACTGACGGTGCAATCTGAGGCAAGTTACTTAACTGCCTTGTGCCTCAGTGTCCTCATCTGTATAATGGAAATCATGTTAGTATCTACATAAAAGGGTTTTTGTGAGGATTAAATGAGTAAATACTCATATATATAAATCATCTATAATGATGCCTGGTGCAATGTAAATTATATGTGTTCGTTAAAATAAATATAATGTGCTCTTCACCATTAGATAAATGTGTCTGTATTGCCATATTTCCACTTTGGAATCAATGTTGTTGTGTATTTTGTAATGGAAGACAAATGCTTTTGAGCAAGTTGCTTATTTTGGACACTAGAGCCAGAATATTACAAGCTGAAATTTGAATGCAGGTCTTTAAAACTATAAAGCTAGTGTATTTCCTTCTATATTAGACACAGAATGGAACTCTTTGGAGAGTTACAGAGGGAAAAGAAAACCCACTAAAGGTGTTAACTCAAAGGCTAACATTCATACAAGCTTCTTAGACTTTTCAGGGATTAGCCATGAGTGACTAGGGTTTTTCTTTGCATGTTGAGACTTAAAAATCAAATACAATTTCAAATAAAAGTCCAGGTACAATGCATATATATTCATATCCACTGGAGATTTCTCATTCCCTTTTTTGTCTCCTGCTGTTAACAAAAATTTCTCTTTTTATTCTTTCAACTCCCTTTTGTCACTACAATAAAAGGTTTTAAATAATTTAAATTGGTCACATATAAGCCATTCTTTAATAACGACATTGGTTCCGAATCAATGCTCTATAAATAAACACAAAAACTAGAATAAATTTCACTAGGAAGTAAACATAATACATATCACAGAACACTTCATATAAATTCCCTTCTGTGCTTGTCAAGCAAGGATTCGAGAAATGCTTGTCTCTGCAAGCTGCACCAAGACTCATAAATTGCTTCAAAGAATGAGGAAATATTCAGTAAACACAGGCAATTAATAACTATGTTCCCAAGGGGCTGCATAGTCTCAGGCCCTGCTCAGGGTTTTGAATGGAGCTCCCATACAATTCAGAGGAGCTAAGGAGAAGTACTTGTCCTTATATTGTCCTTGAGGGCTCTGCCACTGGGTACTATGGATGAGTGAAATGGGCTCAGTTTGGTGGGGAAAAGACATAAACTCAAAAATCATCATTTTGTGCATGTGTATATACAGTTGTTTTATTTTCCCTGCCTGGAATACATTCCTCATTTTTTTGGAAAGAACACCCTCAATTTTCCTTTGATGAATTGTTTTTCCCACTGTCAGTCCTATAGGTGGAGTTTATTTACCCTCCTGCTGCAGGGAAGGAATCTGACCCATACTTGGACAATCAGAAAATTCCATCTTCTTGGCCACAGTGATTGGTCCAGGGATGAGCAGATGATTTAAGACAGGCCAGTAAGACTCAATTCTGGATTTTCTATTAGAACTGTTAGAAACGAGAGCTCCCTGTATGGGGACTTGCAGCTGGTGCAGCCTCCAAGTGGGAACTAAAAGCTTGGAATTAAGTCAACACAAAGGAGAAAAGTGCCTAGAGCTGAAGGAGCCAGCTGTGAAGACATCATTTGAGCACCTTGATCCAGTCATGCCTGAAGACTCTATCTCCAAACTTTTTATTAATATGAGTGAGTAAATAGTGCATTCTTTTAAAAAAAATTAGTTTGGTATTTTTCTTTTTTCTTATGCCAGTTTGAATTGGTTTCTATCACTTGCAATGAAAAGGTCCTCATTAATAAGATTGTGATGTAAAAAGTACCAAAATAGGTATATGAATAAAAAGTCTTGGGGCATCCAGGATGGAGAGACTAAAGTATGTCATTTGAATTGAGCTTTGAAGGATGTGTAGAATTTCACAAGGGGAGTAAGGTAGGGAGAGAAAGCCACATCAGAGATGAAGAACAGCATGTGCAAGAAGGAGGTGCATTTCAGGTAATGTGAGGAATTTGGGGTGTCCAGGGCATGTGTTGTGGCAGAGAGTGATCAGAGAAGTGGCTGGAGAGATGGACTGGACTTGATTGTTTAGGGCATTATACCAACATGCTCAGAACCTGCGGCCATGTGAGCCATAGGAGAAGAGATGTGATTAGACGCGTTTGTTAGATTACTGACCATAGTGGCAGAACAGGGAGTGGATTGGAATATAGAGACCTATCCATATGCAGGAAAGTTGACCTGGAGGCTATGCAACATTTCAGGAAAGCAATAAGGTATTCACTGACTAAGGCCAGTAGATACACAGCATAATTGCTGTCTTTTCCCAATCCTTCATCTAAGGCAGATATTGCTAGTTAACCACCCACCTTCCCAATTTAGCATTCTCAACACAGCATTCCAAAAAGTTATTACCAATTATTTGTTGATAAACCTACCTGCTCTGGAAAACCATTCATATGTAGTTTATATGGATTCCATAATGGGACCGAAATTCTCTTGGGTTAACTCTTGGCTTTAGGTTTTCGGATTGAAGAGCTAAAACTCTTCTTTTTTAATTGTAGAAGTAAATGGACAAGGGTTTGCTGAGCAGAAAAAAATATTTTAAGTGAAATCTCAGCCTCTAAGAGAGACTGCAACTTTTCTTCTCTCAAAGTAGACCACAGCCCTGACCCAGCAACCAAAACAAAGTTGATGGACTCCACGGGGGCCACTGTCCAGCTCAAGCTACTTTTAATGGGATGTGAAGCATGTGCATTTCCTTGAGGTCACAGCTTTAAATCTGACCTGTGGCCATAAGAACCACCGTCTGACAGCTCCTTGGCAGCCACTGTGAATGAGTTATTGGTCTCAGGACCATTCCTAGTGGCATGAGTCCACTTCAGCAAAGCCTTTGTGGAGTTACTACTGGAGAGGGAGTGCTAAAGTGAAAGACAAAGGAATAAATGAAGACAGTGCTGCTCCGTCCACCCGTTGGAGGTTTTCCCAGAGCCACCTCAAGGTCCACTGGGTTAAAGGCTACAGTGAGGGATTTCACTGAAGAAAGGACAGACTGGTAGTGGAGTGTGAATTCTTTTGGTAACTCAATGAGGAAGATTCAAAAAGCAGGAACGTGAATGGCTTTGGAGTTAAGAGAAGTGGCCCACCCCCCAGATAGCAGAGTTAAGAGCTGTATTCCACAGATCCATCAGATGAAGGATCTTTAGAGTCACATCAAATTTGCATTTTAATTAAAGAAGATAAATTCCTCATTTGGACAGCACCAGCGTTCATGTAGGAAGGAAACTTGTTCTTGGATGTTATGGTCTGAACTTTCTGAAGGCTTCCCTCATTTCGCTTCTTAGTACGGTCTTGTGCTTGCTTGTTCAAATGGAAAGGAACACAAACAATTATTTTGGGAATTCAGTGTTTTACAGCAATGACAAGTGGGTCTAACGCAGAAGAATGATCGGGGATTTCAAATTTCAAAGCCTGTCAGTATCTGTGTTTTCAGAAATTCAGAGAAGAAAACCTGGACACAATACTATATATAAAAAGAATTACCATCTATCAAGTAATAATAATTTATGCCAGCTCTTTCTCTCTGTGATCTCATTTACATTCTTCATCCACGAGCAGTACTTAACTGGTGCCTGGTGCAATGTAAATTATATGTGTTTTATATATATATTTCTTTCATTATACAAATGAAGCAGCTGAGAGTTTAAAGAAGTAGCTTGCCCAGGTTACACATCTAGCAAGTGAAGAAGTCTGGATTTAATCATGCAACAGTCTGATTTCTAAGCCCATGCTGTTTTTATTCTATCCTAATACCTTATGGTTTAGAGAATGTCTTGAGCTACAACAGATGTTCCCAACCAGGATAAAATGAAATGACCTGTAAGTCCCCAAAAATAATGGATGCTAGTCACTCTCCTGAGCACACTACAGGAGTTTCCTCAATTAATCCTCAGAATAACACGATGTATTGGGTTCTATTACTTATCCAATTTATAGATGAGGAAATTTAGAGATTCCAGTTAACTTGCACAAGACCTCCCAGAAACTAGGTGGTAGAGCTGGATTGAGGATTCAGGTCTATCTTGCTACGAAGCACATACTCTTAACCATTAAAGCAGGTGTGGTATATATTAATACAGATCTATTAATAGAGGCACAGGAGATTATTTTAGGGGGTATATAAACAAATGCTTTTTAAAGGTAGTTATTTCTTATTTAAATTAAAGTAGGCAAATGAAACTACTTTTTCTGCTGGTTGTGATATAGTATTTCTATTTTAAGATGAACTTATGTAAATCAAGAAGTGAGTTGATTTAAGTAAAATATTAAGTTAATAATAATGTGGCATATAGATATAGCAAAAATGGTCAAGGTGGTTTGTGAAAGACTGAGATTTGGGGATCACCGTGATGTGCTCTGCTGCTTTTTAGTGGTGACTCAGCCTGCTGTAAGGGGGGACTTGGCAGATGCAGCCAACTACTGTGCACGGGGCTGCAGGTACAATCCTGGGTCGGGAGTGCCTGCCCGGAGTCAGGAAGATCCCAGCTGCCTGGGAGGTCTTGAAAGAAAATGTGGATCTTCCTCTTAGCTATTTCCATTGGTCTCCCGACTAATACATCCTATGGGCAGGTGAACATGTTTACTCTGTTTTGCTTTTTAAATTTTAACTGAATGCCCACATCAGTTTAAGTCCCTCCTCTTCCATGAAGCTTCTCTCTAAATCCCTACTGCCTGACTGTCTGTACTATGAAACTGGACTTTTCACAACAATATGTGGTAATGTGTGGTTATTGTTGCTCTTCAGTTCTGACCAGGTATGGCAGATTTATTTCAAACCACGTGCCAACGCTGAAAGATTGATAGCAGCTATCAAAGCACTGCATTGGAAAGGATTGTGAGGTTGCACATCAGCTCAATAGGAAAAGACACATGATCAATTAGTAAAGTCTGTCATGGGGTAGGTTAGACGAGAATAAGAATTCATACCACATATCTGTCACCCCAATCTTGATTGTCCAAGTAGATGGTAGCTCTTTGAGAAAATGACACATGGCTCTTCATACACTATACTTCCCTCATATTTATAGATTATTTATAGATTCACTGATTCTGTCTCTCATTTTCTCTGAAGACCAAATCTGGAATTCCAAAAGAACCAGAAGCCATTATGTTAAAACTCATGGAAGATTACAGGTGTAGAATCTGTACTTCTAGTTTGAAGACAAAATAGCTGTTTTTACCAAAGAGCAGTTGCCCTTTTCTTTTCTCCTACACTGTAATCCAGCCAGTACTAAGCAGGGGGTGTAAGGATGTGGGAGAGGAGCCAGGGAAAGAAACGGATCAGAAAAGCAATGCTTTGGGGCCAAAATGAGCTTCCACAATAACATTTGGAAGACAATTTTTTCCCATGTGCTAATCCGGTCATATTCAATTATTTTTTTCCTTTGATCTGACATCTCCCTGTTTTCCTGTATGATTCTATTTCTCATTGGTAAAGAGCAAATTTCTAACAGGTAGGAATGCTTGGTTCATTGGTCCTCTTTGCTTGAGATTTCATCAGCACCACGGTAGGCTAAAGAGCAGCAGCTGTCAGAAATCGTTCAGTGTGATAATGATCTAGACAAGTGTCTGCATTGGATCCAGAGGTATCAAATTGCAGCTGGAAGAAGTGATCCACAAACAGAATCCTGTACATACTAGCGTAGGCCCTTCTTGATACAACTTTGAAGGAAGCAGAGCACCAGTTCCAGATCTGCTCGTCTCTTTTAGCCATGCTCTGCCTATTCTCTTCAATGTCCTGAGTGTTTATTACCTTCAGGGCAGGGCTCCTTTTCTTGAGAAAATGTAATCTGTTCCTTATATTCTTTTCCCCTTTCCTGACTCACTTAGTATTGTGGGTCACATTCCTTCAGAGTCTTTGCTCTTAGCTTGTGAACTATATATCTAGAATAAGCTATTCTCAGATGACTGATGCATTTTCCCTTCTAAATGGCACTTGCAAGCATAATGCTTTGTTTTTGGTAGCTTGTTTGTTTTTATTGTCATGGAATCATGTCCATGGTGTGAATCTCAGAGACTGTGACAGGCCAATAGAAGCATTTTTGGTCATGGAGATTTCCATCGAATCATACAGTAACAGGGTCCATTCTTCTGTCTGAATACTTCCAGGCAATTGATCTCAACCAGCATCCCTAGCAGAAGTGAATTGTCAAATGATGATCAATAATAATGTGTGAACTGGTTTTTACTGTAAGTGAGGCTTCATGTAGGTAAAGGCATGTCTGTTGGTATTTTGAGTTAAGTCGCTCATGCAGTATTGCATAGAGTTGGGTAAGATTTGGTGCAAATAAAAGACACATAGCATGGTGTTAAGCTGTAGCCAAATGAGAATGTGTTTATTGAAACATGAAGAAAACCAGGCCTTGTATACTTATACAAAATGCAAAGATAAGGCAGCAATTGCATTTACTTAAACATCTGTTGAAAATCACTGTTCTAGAGTATCTCGTACCTTTTTCTATTTCCAGAGACTAGCTTGATGCTTGTCACAAAAAAAGGCACTCAAGAACTGTTTTGTAACCTAAGGGATAAGATCGAGGTTAGTTCCTGTTATTTACCCTCATATGCTCAAATATAAGGTAATCCTGAATTAGGTGATCTGCATTTTCTCCAAAAAGAATAAGATTAAAAAAAGGTTTTTGGTCCAATTGAATACACATATTTCTAAGTCTAGACGAATTAGTTACTGATCTACAAATAATATTTGTTTAGCTCATTATACATACATGCTTACTGGAGGTAATATATTAATATAGAAATACTGCTTTATTCCCACATATATATATATATATATATATATATTTTTTCCTTTTTGTCTTTTTTTCGTGACCGGTAACGGGATCGCAACCCTCAGTGTTGCACCCATACTGTGACCGGCAACGGGATCGCAACCCTTGGTGTCACGCCCGCACCGCGCTCAACCAGTGAGCGGACCGGTCTCTATATGGGATCTGAACCCTCGGTGGGAGCGCTGCCGCACTCTCAAGCGCTGCACTCTACCGAGTGCGCCACTGGGCCGGCCCCCCACTTTTATATTTTTTGAGACAATTTTATTCAAACTCTTCAGATGCATTTTTGATATTGCCTTTATAATGCCTTTGACATTGTTTCCCCTTCTCTGGCTCCTATCCCTTCTGAAGATTCATGTGTTGTTCAAAGGAAACAGTCTGTTGCCCAAAGATATTTCATAGTTGACAGTATAACAGTAAATTATGCAGAACCCCATTGGCACCAATCAGCCTGATGCTTGTTCTGGCATCCATTAATGCTTTATTTCAGGAGTCCTTTCGGTGGCTTATAAAGCACTACTGTTAGTTCTGGAGCTATTGAGTGTTTGAATTTTTTCTCGGGCTTCACTGTCAGTAATAGAATATAACAATAAACTTTCTTCTTGGCTTTACTTTTGGGCTTTTTTCTGCCTAGTGAATTAGGAGAGGGGCTGGGAGCTGATGCAGGAGGATCAGAAGAAGAAAGCCCCAGTAGTGTGGTCCCACCCTGGGCTGGTTTGTGAAGACTTTGGAGCACTGAGCTAAAAGAGGCTGTGGAGGTGTTGGAATTCTATACCTTCATAACTTAGAAAAGAAACACACAAAAGTTTAGAGGAGGTATGTTTCCCAGGGTGTCTTTCCCTTTGACTTCAAAGCTCATACTCTTAGCCACTGCACTGTCCTCCAGAGAAATCCGTGTGATTTTTGGTTTTGCTTGTTCTTAACTATGAATCTTTAGGCAAGAGACTTAGCTTCGGTGAACCTGAGTTTCATTGTCTTTAAAATGGAGTAATAATTCCCATGGTGATTTTGCAAACAGAGATGAAAGTGATATCTATAAAGTGCTCATCACTGTGACACAGTAGCTTAATAAACAGGAGCTACTATTACTGCTTCTAGAATTATTATTTTGCATTTTGTAGGCATTACGTGCCCTCCTGTTACCCTTTCTTATCCCTTCCCACTAGACCCACTATATTTTGGTACTAAATATACAATGAAAAATAAAAACTAGAATTCAGTTACAGTGTTAAATGAAGTCGTATTGTTATTCACAGCAGCTCTTTCTCTTACCTTCAGAACTCTTATTCGTGCTTTAGGATGTTTAGGTCAAACATTGCCTCTTCCAGGAAGCTGCCGTGTCCCTGCTAAACTGAGATAGTGGTGCTCTGAGTGCTAGAAATGTGGGGTCAAGATGAGATGGTGTGTGTGTGTGTGTGTGTGTGTGTGTGTGTGTGGTCATTCAAATCTAGAGAAAGATACAAAGTATTATCCAAACATTGTGATTTAGTCACTTGACAGTTTGACTTGAAACAAAAGAAAACGGAGTATTTCCTTTCCTACAGTGCAATAGCAAGGCATTTCAAAGCCAGAAGTCTTTTATTTGTCTTTCCTGTTTGAGAAAATGAGCCCAGCTCCTGACAGAACCACTAAATTAGATATTGGTAAAAGCCGGTCATTAAAGTTCCAGTTAACGAATGTCTCATTGCTGTTCTCTCCGTATATGTAATTGATAGAGATGCTTGCAGAGTCCTGGAGACATCAGCCTGGCATTCTTCAAATATATGGCAGCTATCACTTTTCCTTCTTACCATCACTGAGAAGTGTAATTTTAAAAACATTTTCTTTTTTTACTTGAATTGCTGTTTTGAAAAATCAAAAGTGCATTTACATGAGGCTGGCTGACCAGAGGCCACATTCTGAAGTCTGTGTCTCTCCATCCAAAGGTTAAGGGTAAGTGCAAGTAACCACAGAAGCAGTTCAAAGAAGGGGGCAGGAAAGGCTTGCTAGAGGCTCCCTTTCCCACCAAGCCTTCCCCACCTCCATTGTAAGCCAGGAGAGTCGTTTTCCTCTTGACTCCTAGCAGCCTACACTTTTGAATATTCAAACTTCCCAGCAGCTAGTTCCATGTCTGCTTTTGATAATTAGCTTAACTAACATTTGTTGAGCACTTAAGTACTGTCATAGTTTCTGTGGACTTTGCCTTTAAACAGAATTATAGTCTACTATGACAAGAAAAATGTACACAAAGTATGAAGCGGTGAAATGGGAAGGGGGTGGTTTCCAATTGTGAACTGAGGCCAAAAGGAACCAGCTGCAAAATTCCAGGTGGAAGCAATGAGGTAATGATGCTGGCCTTTACCTGGCCCCAGCAGGCACTCTTTAGGATCTAGGGAATGACAATGTGTTATTCCCAGTTGGAAAATGAAACATGTACAGCTTGCTGATCCCTAAGTCTGCAGCATAATTCTACCACTTCCCCCATCAGCGGGCCCTTCCCTGACTCCAGCTTCATCTCATTTGGGACTCCC